>NW_027279096.1:147500-187500 GCF_046629955.1 Centroberyx affinis | reverse complement strand
TCTATTCTTCCTTTCCCTATGTGTATAGGCTGTCCTGCATATTACCATGGCGTTACTACTTTCCCTGTTTAGCACGCACACGCATACACTCGCGCGCGCGCGCGCACACACACACACACACACACACACACACACACACACACACACACACACACACACACACGCCCCACCCCTCTACCCCCATTGATCTTCTATGGTGCTACTAAAATATTCCTATATGGATTCAGTGTGCTTAACAGTGAGTGAGTGTATTGACCTTATGGTACTTTATGGTGTTTTTTAATCCCCTCTGGTATCAGTACAATATCCCTATCGGGACTTGCAGTATATTCTTGCTGTGGTGTTTGATATCAGCAGGTTAACCAGTCTCACCTTGATTTTGTGGATGGACTTCTCCCCCGGAGCCTGGGTCCACACCGTGATGCCCGACTTGCTATAGGTCACACTCCAGCCCTCCTCGCACAGACACTCCGCCTTGAAGCTGGCGAACGCCCGGTCGTCCGGGACGGTCACACACTCTCCAGACATGGCTTATTACCGGGGAAATCACCGGGAGATGGGAGGAGCGGGGCTGGGATGGGGGAGAGACGGTGAGCCAGTGAGATGAAGGGGGAGATGAGAGCCAGCCAGTCCTACCCTCCTCTTCTGTGGGAAATAACTTATCTAATTCAATTTCCTCCTAGCAAGAAGCTTTTGCAGGCTGCGCCGCGTCTTGTGATGGTCTCTGTGTGTGAGTGTGTGCGCGTGTGCGTGTACGCGTTCAGCAGGCAACCGCAATCTACCCGGCACAAACTAATCAAACAGGGGCTGAAACACAGACACACACAGGTGAAAGCATGCAAAATACCGTTAAGACGTGTCAAAAAATCAAGTGGACGATGTTTCCATTGATTGCGGTAATAAAATAAGTTTCAGGAGTCCAATAGCCGCTCTTCAGACAGACCATATGTTTCTGTGTTTCCGCGTCTCTCTCTCTCTCTCTCTCTCTCTGTCTCTCTCTCTCTCAATTCTGGTCTTCCGTATAGGCTAAGTTTATAATTTGCAGCAGCTCCCCATCGCTGCGTCGCTGCTGTTGCAGGTGGTAGAGCAGATGCAGTGAGAAATAGGAGGAGGAAGAGGAGGAGGAGGAGGAGAGGAGGGGAAATAAAGCGGAATAGGCAAGCGACGCATCGAGGGCTACATTGTCAATCTGGGTGGGACCGCCTCCGCCAGGCAACATGCTGCCTTTCGGTACTGCTCATAAACTCCCACCTCCGAGGAAGTCATAAATGGGAGTTTTCGTTCATTCAAGTGCTTTTGGTCGGGAATAATAAAATGGACCTTTGCAACTTTACCTTGTTCTGCAGTGGCTGAATTAAGAGGAGAAAAGGTGCAAGCATGTAATTGGTGTTTTAATTAATTTATCTAGAAACAAAAAGGTGTGCAACTACACTTTAAACAAAGAGACGCAACAATAATACTAATTATTTACATGGAATTCCAAACCATAACATATGTTCATAAAATATATCACCTTCTCCATCCGTTCAGTTGTAGCTGATGTGCGCTCAGCTCGTAATTGCCATATTTCCGACAGCACTTGAACGCACCCCGCACTGACACGCCACACACAAGCACCTTTATGAACTGGTACATGGAGCGGCGGGGGCGCGCCTGGCTTCTCTCAGCTGACGTGCACAATGCTGCGGGTCTTTCTCTATCTGTCTCTCTCTCTCTCCTCTTTCTCTCTCTCCCTCTTTCTACTCTTACGATAGTAAACCCTATAATAAACTTTAGACACTATACAAATGTCACGGACACACTAAGTTCCTCGGAAGTATTATAGGAATATTATAGTGATAGCATAAGCAATAAAAATACCATCTGTTACGATAAGGTCACTATAAACTGACTATTGAGAACCATGGGCACATTATAAGTCCCTATAGGGATATCACAGTATTTTTTCTCTGTCTTTTATTCTCTCGCTCTGCCTGTCTGTCTGTCTCCATCGGTTTATTTCTCAGTCTCTGTCTGTCTGTCTTTCCACCTCTCTATCTGTCTATTTCTCTTCCTCAGGTCTCTTTCTCTCCATCTCTCTCTCCCCTTTCATTTTTCAGTGTGTGGGCCCATTATAAGCTTCACTGTTGGGCCTCTCAGTTTGATCTGTGGGTGTTCTCACGACACCTCGAGATCCAAAAAAAAAGAAAAATCTTTCTTTCTTTCTTTCTTTCTCACACAGATCTTACATATGCTACATAGACACACATACATTTGTGTAAAAACATAAAACAAGTATAATAGGCTATGCAAGCTTTTTCTGCATGTGGCTGCATTTAGCTGCATGTGATTAATGACCATCCAGCATCATATTCTGTCTGTGGTGAAATAATATTTTTTTGTAGTTGGTGCCAGGGCTAAATAGCCTTGTGCAGTCAAAGCACTGTATGCCAGTATATTGAATCTACCTCCCTCTTCCACTGGGCATCACAGAGCAAATCCTCTTATCCGCATAATTACAGTAGACTATACCTATCCTCAGCAGGCAATTCTCAATGGTATACTCACAACTCCCATTACATCACTCTGTATACACAGTTATACATCATTCATTTGGGCATAATATAGCCATCTCTCCCTGTGGGCATACAGTTTACCCACCTACTAATTTCTATGGTTTTGCGGGGCGGCAGGTTAGCCTAGTGGTCAGAGGAACCGCCCTTCAACCCCGGGTTCAAGCCCCTGTGTTGACAAGCAGCCGCCCTGCTGTAGTGTCCATGAGTAAAACACTGAATCCCTACCAGCTGGAGGTCTGGTTTTCCATAACTGACCCTGCGAGATGGGCAAGTGAGAGGAGAATTTCCTTACTGGGATGAATACAGTTTCACATCATCACAGCCTAGACACAGAATAACAAAGTCCTAAATGACAACTCCATGTCTACAGGATAATACCCATCCACTTTTCCATATGTAATAAAGTATAGGCCTACTCTCGTATCAGCCAATGAATATGATCACAATATGCCCATTTCCTTAACTTTCTCTCTTTTTCTGGGGATGTAGGGAGTATGTCCTATATATATAGATATAGTCTCCATTTGCGGATTAGTACATCATTCTTTTGACTGAATTGGGTTTCTGCATGAACGCTCAACCTGGATTATGACACAAAGGACTGTAACATCCAATTGTGTGTACAGGTAAATTCTCACTGATCAATTACTATTAACATAGGTGTGTGTGTTTAGGGAGGCGGTAAACACACCTCCCGATCATCTACCTCTACACCACTGTGTGAGGCAGACAGTGTTTTCCATCAGAACAGTTCTGCTCACAGAGTGTATTTAAAGACACGCCGACATATTTATATCAGGCTGATTTACTGGTGCAGGAGGCAGTAAATTTATGTGATGTTTCCCCTCAACTTTGAGCTACAGCCCTGCTTTCATAGGCATCTGGGTGTTTGTGTGTTGTGTGTGTGTGTGTGTGTGTGTGTGTGTGTGTGTGTGTGTGTGTGTGTGTTTGGTGTACTTCTAGGTTTGGAGGGAGTCCAGAGTGGATAGATTTTTCTTCAGGTGGAGAAAATGTCTGACCATGTTTTCCACTCAGATAAAAGATAAGAATTTAAATCACTTGAAAGAAGGCCATTGGGGTTTCCACCACAGGCTATAATCTGTCTTTTCTCTTTTTTTCTCCTCTCTTTTACATTCACAGTGAAGTGGATACATTAAAAACAAAAACAATTTGTTCAAATTGGGGAAGATTAATAAAGCACATAAAGTCTATATTGTTTAGTATTTAGTGTGTTCTGTTCACTGACACATGTATCTCATCTTTCTTTTGCTCAACATAAAAATGAGGAGGAGGAGGAGATGGAAGAGGTGGTAAAGGAGGAGTGTGAGGAGGAGGAGGAGGAGGAGGAGGAAGGCAGGCCTATTTGAAGCAGTTATAATGAAATATGAGGAGTTACACTACGGATGGGAAGAGTAAAGAGGTAATTACAGCTCGGTTCAGTTCAGTTCAGTACCTTTATGGTCCCAACAGGGAAATTCGTTTTGCAGCCAGGAGAAATAAAACACAATCATACCCAATTCAACACAGTTACCAAACATATAATAGAATCCTAATACACAGCAATAGCAGAAAATATGAAAAATACAGATGCCAGCAATATACACAAACCCCATTTATATTGCACACCTGTAACGGGTTGAGCCTGTGTGTTTAAGTTTTTCTGTTTTATGGCTCTGGGAATAAAAGTTTTTCTACCTATTTCTTCTAGCTCTTGGCGGCCTAATTGGAGTTTGATTGGAAAAAGAAGCAGATGAAGATATAAAGATGGAGAAAAAGAGGATGCAGGGCTGTGGCTGCAGAGGACAACAGGTGACAATTTAAACCATGCAGTGTTGACAGAAGTTTTGGATGGATAGATTGTGGATGGATAGTTTTATGTTTTAATGAGCATATACGTTTTTGATGAGATTTGGTCCAAAGGCAACACTGAATTTGTTCAATCTGTGTCCCGTTGAGAAAAGTTTAAGACCTCAGCCTTGCTGTAGTGTACCTCTGCTCCACCTTTCTGTCACAGCATCTGATTACAGTTGGAGGTATGGTGAAATTACAGGTTACCTAAGTCCTATCCTGAGTCCTGTCCTGCACTTGGCATTTAAAGTTCACTCTGTCAACCCCCTCTTTCTTTCTGTCTTGTCTTGCTGCTAAAGGCCGACCTATAGTCCCTTTCTGTCCTGATAACAACAAACCTTTATCAAGCCATTCTGGGACATATTATGTCCCATGTAGACTGTTGTCAGATGATGACATATGCCTGTAATGGCACTGTAACAGCCATGACCCCTTAATTGTACTCTACTCTGGCGCCACCTGGTGGTCATGCACTATCAAGGAAAAATAGTTTGACAAAACAACAGCTTGTGTCATCAAATTCATGTCAGTCTGACAGTCCTGTAACAATGTGTAAACAAAGGAGACATATATGCAAACCCACACAAAAAGACACAACTCTGTCCTGTTGTTCGGATATACTGGGGAAATTGCTCGTTGAGAAGTAAAACTAAAGACCAAACCAAAGAGTCTGCAGTCAACCGTCAAGATAGTTCACATCCTATTGCAGCGTATGGAAACTCCTGTCCTCTAGACCGAAGCAGTGTACAACACAACTGTATAAAATTGGACTATTAATGAATAGTCAGTGGGCAGGACAGCTATATAGCCAATTTATGCAAGAAACTTCCTAAATATCGTTTAGACGTTATACATCACTACATTACGCATGCGCAGAACAGGAGCACCGGCTAAACATTGTTCATTAAATTGTCTATTTCTATTTTAATGACACGTCTAGGTCTCGCGACGTTTTCAGTAGCTTACTAACATTAGTTTGGCTAAATAAAATCAGCATCTCGCAGAAACTGACTCCTACCTATGCGATCCAGTCCGCTTTACTCTGACTTAATTAAAGCGAAGGCAGAAGTACGCAGTAGCTAAAGATCTCAGTAACCCTCGGTATTTCCTGTTAAAAAACTACCTTTCCCACACTGCACCGCGCGTTCTGGTGACATCCACGCCGCGATGAGACGCAGCGGTTGTTTTCGTCTCAGTCCTGGTCGTTATTAGCTACCTGTAACGGAGGTATAACCGTTATTAAAGGCGGATTAACACTGTGATTCCGGCTTGTATGTGATTCGTTGCTATCCGGAATTACTGTCAAGCCGAGGTTTTTCACCCCCGCCTCGTTTTCGGTGAGTTTATCGCCATGTTATCATCAGTTCCGACTAGGCTGTTTGCTCGAAGGTCGCGCAGCCTGTCACCGTGCAGCCGCGTGCTTCAGACCAGTACTGGTGATGCCGCATGCCAGGGCATCCGCGAGACACCGGAGACCAACCGTAACCCCATCATCTCCACGTCCCGGGTTTCCAGGAGGGGTATTTTGGCTGAAGAGACAGCAAGTGCCAGTGTGAATCCGGCGGTGCAGTACCACCACCTCGCCCCTAGGTGGCTCTCCAACCTGGAGAATCGTCGTAGCTCCTGGGCTGCTTTGGCCAGCAGGGGGCGCAATAACAACCAGTACTGGGAGGAGAGCAGGCAGAGGAGTGGAGGGGGAGGCCGGGACTCCAGTGGAGGTCCAAGCCCGTATGGAGTGGCTTCTGCCGGGGTGCTGTCTGCTGCAGCTGTGGCCTTCTGCCTGAAGAAAGACTCTGACAACAAAGGTAGACCATATCAGCTGTTTTGTGTGTAGTGTGTGTGTGTGTGTGTGTGTGTGTGCATTTCTTTATGTGTGTTCATGTTTGCATGTGTGTTTTCTCTGTTCTTTTTGATAATGCTATGGTGTGTCTCTCTTTTTTCTCAAGGTGATTCTCTTCTGGAGGCAGCAAGGACCAATAACTCTCAAGATGTGGCCAGGTACCACTCACACACTCATAGCAAACAATAATGCTCTCTCTCTCGCTCTCTCTCTCTCTCTCTCTCTCTCTCTCTCCCTCTCCGAACCACCCTATATAGCCTAATTGATCCAAAATAAACAAGGCAACAGTACACATGTTGTCCCCCATGAATGATGAAGACCCTGTCTGGGCCACTCAGTAACAAATATTTCACCTTGTTTTGAGTTGTTAATGTACTTTCCTCCTTGGGCCAATCAGTGTATTTTTTCTGGAACGCAGCAGTGAGATGCATCATTTCACCAAGTTTTGTCAAAATCAGATCAACAGTATCTGAGATATCGCACCTGACACATGGATGAGCGAACAAATGATGTAGTGACCCTCCCCCTTTGGCTGATCAGTATAATTTTTAAAATGTGAGAACGCAGTGTGAGATGTATGATTCCCCCAAGTTTCAGCAAAATCCAACAAATAAACAAACATTGTAGGTCACATCTCACATCTCACACACACATCGAGCACCAGGGCAAAGCAGCACAAGCTCCAGGCCCTGATGCTGATATTTATATCCTTAACACTCTCCACATGCGAGTCATGTGATAGAGATTACAGTAAACCCCCTGTAGGTGTAGTCAGTGTTCAAAAAGGTAAACAAAGTAACCCTGCTAACAAGTCAATGAGCTGACATCAGACTCACACCCCAGAATGCAGCGGTTACCATAATTTACCCCAAGGAGAAGTTCAACTCTTTCTTTCTGTCTCTGTTTCCTTGGTTTTGAATAAAGACCAAAGCACTTTCTGCAGTATAATGATGTCTCTGTCTAACCTTTATAGAGCAGGGATGAGTTTTTCTCTGAGGTTTTCCCCCCAGTTTTCAGGCTTTTTGGACACACCACTCCTGTTTATTCCCCCATCTCTTCCTAGTTTTTTGTAGCATTGTTTTGAACTCATAGCTGCCACAGTCACAGATCACCTGCTGATGCCATGTGCCAGAACAGACTAGATCATCAGCAGTTATGAAAGTACTTGGTTATGTCACTGTGGTTGTAATCCCATAAACAACCACTAGATGGAGGAAGAGGGCTGTATCGCTCTGTGTGTGTGTGTGTATGTGTGTGTTAGTGAGTGAGAGAGTGAGACAGAGAATGAAGAGACAGTTGCAGCAGGAAGGTCACGCTCAGCCACACTTAGTTAGCTTTTCAACAGTGTGCTGTGATTTTTTTTCCCTCTTCATCTGCTTTTAGCCTTTTCCCAGTCTTTTTCTCTCACTACGCATTTTTGCCCTCTATTTAGCCTCTCTAACACACAATTGTACACATTTACACACATACACACAAACACACACACACACACATACATACTCTGAGGCTGATCTTAAACTCAAACATACTCCTCTGCAATTTCCCAGCACACTCAGACCCAGTCATCCAAAACGGGTGGGGCAGGAGGGTATCTGTGTGTGTGTGTGTGTGTGTGTGTGTGTGTGTGTGTGTGTGTGTGTGTGTGTGTGTTCGTGCGTGTGTGCTACCAGGCCTTTAGTACTTCTTGATACCATCTGTCTTCCTGGTAAGAAGGACCATACTCATTAATAACTGGACAGAGCGGCTGTTGCATTATTTTGAACAAGAAGCACTGTGTAGTCACACACACACACACATGCAGAGACTCATATCAACCTGAAACTTGGTGTGTAAATTTACCCTGTGACTGCAAAATACTATTTTGCAAAAAGCTACCTCTATTTTTACATATGGTTACACTGAAACACACGCACATCACCGCACTTCTTGTTTGATAGTCGTCTGGTGTTCCGCTCAGTCACACTGCACACTTATTCTGGGTAGAAAAATGTGTGTGTGCATCCATGTGCACCTCAACATGTGTTCGTATGTATGCGGGTTATGTGTCTTTGTATCTGTGTGTTACTGGGTACGTGTCTCCATGTATGTGCATGTGTACCTATATGTGTTTATCCATGTGTGTCTCCATTTGCAGGTTTGGGTTACCTGTCCCCATGCGGCAGATGGTGTAGGTGAGAGTGCAGTAAGACAGACGGACAGACAGACAGACAGCAGTCGGCAGGTCACAGATGTGTTAAGTGCTTTGGTTTAGTGCGTAGCGGAGGTAGAGTGTCGGGGTGTGTCTGTTCAGAGGCAGTGGAGAGGATAGAGGCCTCATTCTCACTGGGGTTTAAAAACACATTATATTATAACTGTGGTGAAACAATTTGTAATCTTAATATAGCATTTAAACACACATATTAAACTGATGTACTCTCATGCAGGTTGCCTTTATTTGGCCAAAAAAAAAAAAAGTAGGGTTTGACTGATATTGGTTTTTGAAGGCCAATAACCATACCAGTGTTTTTGTATTGAAGTATGTATTTTGTGCTGATATTCAATATCTATTTGAACATTTTCATGACAAAACATTACAAAGATTCAGTGTTTCCTCCATAATTTTATTCTTGCCAGGGTTGAAAAGCCTCTGAAACAGCATTTAGACCATCATGTGACCCTAAAACTCTCCATTGAAGCTCATACCAAACCCCAACCCCTCTGTTAGACTGATGAGTTTAAAGCAGCAAAAGCAGCTGGGAGGTGAAAGAATCAAAACAAGCGTTGCACTCAGTCGTGAAGCATTTACCAAAACCCGAATATCACAAGCAGACAAGGCAGTGAGAACAGTGAAAACAGGGCCAGAGAGCAGCGGAGCCGAGAGCAGACCAGACAGAGGCCACTGTGTTGACTGTAAACACACACACTGTCTGCCTGCTCAGCACGAGAGGGGACAGACGGATCGCTTACACACACACACACACACACACACACACACACACACTTGTAGGGACCATGCCACCCCAGTACCTGATGTCATACCCTCAGGCACGGAACTCAACACACACCTGGCTTAAACACACAGACACAGGCACAGGGTCTGGTACCCAATATGGAGCTCCAGAGAATGACAAAGGGGACCGGGGTTAGTTTTATGCTGGTGTGTCTGTTGAGGTCTGGGGTGTGTGACAACAAGGCAAGCAGGCCTGACCAGCTGACCAGTCAAACCAACAACTTGTTTTATGCATTGTTTGTGTTAGGGCTGGGCAATATATCGATATTATATCGATATCATGATATGAGACTAGATATCGTCTTAGATTTTGGATATTGTAATATTGTGATATGCCATAAGTGGGTTTTAAAGGCTGCATTACAGTAAAGTGATGTAATTTTCTGAACTTACCAGACTGTTCTAGCTGTTCTATTATTTGCCTTTACCCACTTAGTCATTATATCCACATTACTGATGATTATTTATCAAAAATCTCATTGTGTAAATATTTTGTGAAAGCACCAATAGTCATCTCTACAATATTGTCGCAATATCGATATCGAGGTATTTGGTCAAAAATATTGTGATATTTGATTTTGTCCATATCGCCCAGCCCTACTTACAACTGAACATTTAGCCCAATTTGTAGAAAATACAGAGATATATATCGTGTATCGCCATTCAGCCTAAAAATACAGAGATATGATTTTTGGTCCATATCGCCCAGCCCTAGTTTGTGTGCATGGTTTCCCTTTTCAAGTATAAATTAATCCTGATTCTGTACCAGTACCTGTTGAAATATAAAAAATTCGATAGCAGTACTGAATTCGGTCCTTGTTTCCTTTCTGTGTTGAATCAATGTAGATTTGATGATGCAGTAGAGTAAATTGTAACCACTCTCTGTTTCTGTTTCCCATCAGGCTGTTGCAGGAGGGCGTGGACCCCAATCACCGCCACCGTCTCGGCTGGACCGCTGTCATGGTGGCTGCCATGAACCGACAACACAGGTCTGTGAGAGAGAGAGAGAGTGTGTGTGTGCGTGTGTGTGTGTGTGTGTGTGTGTGTGTGTGTGTGTGTGTGTTCATACCCCCTTGTTAAATTTGGACCCACTGAACAAATCATGTTTGGGAGAGTGCGGGGGTGTCCTCACTGATGAGTGAATGTAATACTAATGCAGCATTTTAATATTCTGCAGCTGTCCGTGTGTGTTAGTGGGTGTGTGTGTGTGTGTGTGTGTGTGTGTGTGTGTGTGTGTGTGTGTGTGTGAGTCGGGTGCTGAACCCTGCCCATCCTCTAGTTGTTACAGTAGGTCTTCTGAAGTGCAAAGTGCGACTTTCAGGCTGACAGACGGTCTTTACCCGTTCCCCCATCCCTCTGTCCAACAAATTAAATTAGCCCCCTGGCCCCCAGAACACACACAACACAGAGAGGGGCTGAGGTTAAGGCTGGGCCAAATCCAATTTACAGGGAGGGATTTTTTTTTTTTTTTGGACACTCCATCAGGACTCTGCGGTCACATTTTTGTTCAAGGAGCTCATGCGCTTCTAAATTTGTGAGCACAGGAAAGCAACTGAGAAGCGTTATGTGAAAATAATTGAAAAATGACCTTCCTTACTTTCAATTTGAACTTTAACATTTGCTCCTTTTTCAGTTTTGTAGATGGTATGAATTTATCCTACTAAAATGGACACATTCTGACCGTTTAGGTCAAGTGCTGTGAGCAGACCCACAGGGGCCCGCCTTGAATATAAAGATAG
Source organism: Centroberyx affinis (assembly GCF_046629955.1). Lineage (NCBI taxonomy): Eukaryota > Metazoa > Chordata > Actinopteri > Beryciformes > Berycidae > Centroberyx > Centroberyx affinis. Next base: position 176,529 of record NW_027279096.1, on the reverse strand, counting down.
CAACACACAGAAGGACACACACTGTCACACACAGATAGCCTACACGGGGATGCAGGGATGTGATTTTTCTTTCCTTATTTTTTTGTTTTTTTTAGGATTTCAGGTTTTTGGGCATACAATTCCCATTAATTTCTAACTGTAGCTTGATGTTTTTGTGCCGTTTTCCCTGAGTGCTTCTGAATCCATCGCTGATTAAAGCATGATGCTCTCTCCTGACCTGACCCACCTCTCACTGCCCAGCCACTCATACGATCAAAGTAATTCAACATACTGGATCTCTATAGTTAAGCATCTTCCTTTACACACTGTCCTGCCTCTAACCCAGCCTCAGAGACAAATGTGATTGTTTGATTGTTGTGCTGTGTGGTGATGTTTGATGTGTGTACACAATGTGTGTGTGACTGATTGTGGCTGTGTGACATAAGTTCATGTGTGCCGTGTGTCGTGTAAAGTGATGTGATGCACTTCTCTCTGTGTGTTAAGTGTTTTTTTTGTTACAAATTTTGCTTGTCTGTGTGTACACACACTGTGTGTAGCACTGTGTGTGTTTGTATGTGTGTGGCGTTACACTGACTTTTGTGTGTGTGTGTGTGTGTGTGTGTGTGTTATGAGTGCTATAACTCAGGGAGGCGGTGACACTCCTCTGTGTTTAATCCCGTCTTCCAACCCCCCAGTGAGCCGTCACTGCTGCAGGGAAGACAGAACACCGGTTCACACACATCACTCACACACCTCTCTCTCTCTCACACACACACACGCGCACGTACATCCACTCACAAACATACTGTATATGCACTGCACACACACTCATACACATGCACGCGCACACACAGACAAGGGGAGTTTATACCAAATATCTTCCAGGGCATCTGCCTATTACTCAGTCACACACAACTTTATTTGCAGCCGCTAAGTGAAAACACAGGGAGCATTACTCATAAACAAGGTCTAGCCCATAGCCAATATGTCAACAAGGATCTCATTGCTGAATGATTCTGCCTCTTGTCTCGCACTATATTTATATTTTCCTGGGCCTGGAGCGATAAATGTGTTTTAGGAGAAAGGGGATTTAACCGCAACACCATTTTTGGGGAAACGGCGGTTGTCTTCTGATCGTTTCTAGGTGTAATGTCCACCAGACAGCCTAGCTTGTGTTCAGGGGTCGGGGTGCGGCTGTGTGTGAGAGAATTAGGGGTGGAGTAGAGGGGTGTGTGTCAGAATTAAGGGTGGGACACCAGGGGGATGTGTGTTTGCTTAACTTTGATGTGGAGCTAAATCAGGGAGGCGCAGGGCCTGGCCCACTGTTTGCACTCTTTAACACACAATGCCCATCTCCATCTCTCTTTCTCTCCCTCCGTCCCTCCCTTCCTGCATTCACGTGCACAAAGAGCGCTCAGCCGAGTGTGACGCCTGTTGACCGTTCCGACCTGTCAGCCGAGTGACTCGTTTGCGGGGGATTAAAAAAAAAAAAAAAACAGAAGGGGGAGAAAGCGTAGAGATGATGGAACGAGAGGATGAGTGGCTCGTTGGGAAAGAGAGAGGGAGAGAATAGTTTAGCTGTGGAGAGAGAGAGTTGTGGAGTGGGATTATGGGTTTGGGACTGGGATTAGCTTGGTTGAATAGCTGGGGGACGGGTGAGAATCGCCAGAGAGCTCCCAGTAGAATATTAACACAGTATTTTGGTCACGATACAATACTATTGTGATGGTTAGTGTTTTGTAATGCACTAAGTATTCTGGTTCAGTGACACAATATATTCATATTTATGGGATGTCCTGATGGTTCTGCAGGCTAAATTCCTCACCATGTTTTCTCCGTAGTAAAGCTATAGCAATAATACCTGAGAGGGGCAGCCATGATCACAATACAGAACGTCCTAAAGAGTATTTTAGTTTATATACAGTGATTACTCTCTGTTTTTTTTCAAAGTAGTATATATACATAAGAATACAAAACAGGAGAAAACAAGAGATCACTATCTATCTCCATGGTTACCACAAGAGTTGGCATAGCAACTATGCTATTATCAGCACAGTAGCTATGATTCCATCTAACTGTCAAGTGAATTTAACATCAGCTTTTGAAATGTTGCAAAAAAAGTTGTGTTTCCATCAGCTGGGTTGAAGTGAATAAACAGACTTCCTGAATGTCAAAAAAACATCCACTAGAAAAACAGAAAGTCTTTAAAGAAATGTAGTAGTTTTGGGCAAGTTGTTATTGTTCTTTGGTGTCAGCTAATGTTGGCCTTATTTTACACTTTTGTCCAAAGACTAAAACAAAGAAATGCACTCGACGATATTCTAATGCACCAACGAATGGCCACATAACCATGATGGGCACCTTTTATACATGTGAGCGACAGCAGGTTTGACATGTCTGTGCAGCCGAGGTGGACAGATATTTTACAAAACATTTCTGAACACCCAAAGCCACATTTATACTGTTGGCAATGAAGCTGAACCATTTGTTTGGTTGATCAAACCACGCCTACGTCATTATTGATTAGGCAACTATGTTTCCCTTGCTGTTTATCACATACTTTCTTTATCAACAAAATAAATGCAAACTTTTTGCAATATTGAGAAAATTGTATTCAATTTTCATTCAGCTTTTCTAATTGGATACATCATAATTTGCAAAAAAAAAAACTTCCCAGTTGCTTGGAATGTGTCTTTGACCACTCCGGTTGTTTGGCAGAAAGAAAAGAAAAGAAAGTAAATGAGTCCGGTGAACCCTCCTTCCTGGCAGCTAGCTGACCCCAGGTGTGCGGCAGGTGAGGTGGGGTCAAGTGAGGTCCAGCGTCTGGGCCAGGTGGTCAGACACATGGATGGTCAGCTCAGCTCAGGTGTCTTGTCTGGCCCGGGGGAGACGGAAGTGTCTGCTTCCTGTCTTCACCCCAGGGCAGGATGGGAAACTAACACCAGACCCCAGCGTTGCCACCAGTCACATGTTGGCAAAATTTGGCTTAATCTACCAGCCTCAGCATCTGCTTTGGCAAGTGATCTGCAGTCATTATGTTAAGCTTTTAGTGGTATTGGAGTGGTATAGGAGCAGCAGGGTGGTGTACTGAGCAGGGAGACAGTCCTTCATCTGCAGGACCAGGGTTCAAGTCCCCTTGTTGGTAAGCATCTGTTCTGCTGAAGTGTCTTTGAGCAACACACTGAATCCCTACCAGCTCCAGTGGCGCTGTTCTGTAGCTGAGCCTGACCTCTGACCTCCCTGCTGAGGAGGGCAAGTGAAAAGAGAATTTCACAATGGAGATCAATAAAGTATCACATCGTTACATTAACATTATAATATCAGAACTGTGACTGCAGTTGTAGCCCCAAGGTTAAAGAATGGTTTGCATCGCTGGACCAGTGAAAAACCAAACAAAGCAGAGGATTAACCGAGGAAGATGTCCAGTCCCAGTCCAAAAAAAAGTGCCTCTTCTTTTTCACACACGCTGTGCCAAAGAGAGAGCATTACTGAGGCGCAGAGGGTGAGAAGATCAAGACAATTGAATAAAGTTGGAGACGAGGGTGTTCACTCAGCAGTTGGATAACTCACTCCCAGTTTAACTAACTCCCAGTTCAGTTTAGCTTTTTATGACAGTAAAATAAGCTTGTAGTTTTCAGATAATATTGCTTTAGCGCTTGTAAGTCTGCTATTTGAATTTTTGGCCCAATCCTTTGAAGTGTCAGTTTAACCTCGTTACCCCCTGCATGCCTTCAGTTTGGCTTCAAATTAGTGCTGCAGCTCTCTTCCTTCACGTCCTAAATAAAGTTAGACACTTGATCACCAGTTGATTAGTAAAACTATAAACTGTTTATAAGAGCTCATCAGTCTTAGGACCCTCTTTTATAATTAAATCCCCTTCTCTTTCATCTTTTTATCTACCCTTCCCTGCTTTCATCCTTTCCTCCTCCTCCTCCACAGTTTTCCTCTCTTTATCCCTGCGTGTTTACCTTTCCGATGCCATTAACCCTTTTCAGACCATCTCGTTTCTTCACACACCCCTGCCCAGCCTCGTGTGACCAACCATAATTTGTGTGCGTGTGTGTGTGTGTGTGTGTGTGTGTGTGTGTGTGTGTGTGTCTCAGAGGATGCGGAGACTGTGTGTTTGTAGAAGTGCTTGCAAGGGTGAGAGAAGAACCCTCTGTGGGTCACTGCCCCCCCCTCGCCCCTAGCCATAGTGATACAGTAACAAAAGGGGACCCCCCGATAGTCCTTTATACCCCCCTCAGCAAGGTCAGACACAAAGACCTGGCCAGGCTGTTCTCAGCCTTCGCTCTCCCACAGAAACTCACAGGTTCTCTGGAGGCCAACACACAAAATACCTAAGAGCATATAGGCATTTATCTAATCACATGGATGGAGGGGAGAGCAAGCTGTTTTTCTTCCACTGTTTTACTCATATAATGGAGAAAATGTGTGTTTTGATATTATGCCATGTTCATTTTTTCTCCATCCCTGAGCTTCCAGACTCACTGGTTTACCAAGAAGGCATAGGGAACAAGATTCCCTTCATTGATACCTGCATTAGATGTATATCTGCTGCAATGTGGACTATACACATAAAATACACACCCATGCTTTGTATTTTGAATATTTTTTGTCCTGGTGTTTAAATGTATTTCGGTCAATTGGACATTTCAGTTTTTTTAAAAACCCTCCATTTCCGGTAGCTTTAACAGTTGGAGAGGATGTTTAAATTCACTCTTCACCCTTAAATTGGCTCCTTAGTCTAAATATAAGAGTTAACTGTTGAAATAGCTTGGTCATTCATGCGACCATATCCGTTATCAATAATCAAATTTGAAGACTGAATGGAAGGTGTAGCATGAATAACATCCTGCTAGGAGGCCCAAACTGGAGATATCCTGCTATGAATAATCATTTTGCTCCATGTAAGCAATTTCAGGCCTCTTTTTCCTGCCATAATCATTTAGCTGGAAATGATCCATTGCTACCACACAGAGGTTATATTACGTAGTCGCAAGTTTAATGACAGCAAGCAGCTTACTGGCAGGGTTCATGTTTCGGCCATCGCCCACGTCTTCTCTCCCAGCCGACACAGACTAGCTGACTAGCTTTAGTGTGTGTGTGCATGTGTGTGTGTGTGTGTCTGCGTCTCAATGTCAAAGCCATTGCTCATGTTCAGGGTGGTAAAGGGAAAGTGTGTGTGTTCTGTAGACGGAGAGACGGTACCTGGAATGTCCGTTGGGTCACAGTGAGTGGTGTTGCCGAGGTACTTGGTGTTTGTTCTATAAGGCGGTGCGGTGCGCTCCAATGAAGGACTACACACACAAACACCCACTGCTACACACAGACCCCCCAACGGCGCCGGAAATAACCCCGACCCTTGCCCCTTCAATGTACACATATGTACATGTTATGAGGCACACACACACACACACACACGCGCGCAACGAGGGCCATGACCAAGCTGTGGAGCATGAAGAAGTGTGTAGAGAGGGAGAGAAGGAGGGAGGTGCCCATTGGCGTGTATCCACGGAAACGGGGCAGACCAGCCATGGTAGTGAGTCAGGTCGAAGCGTCATGGTCAACTAAGAAATTCGAAATTTGCATCAGCCTCTATTCGGAAACTGATGTGTGCAGTGTGTTTATTTTCTAGACGTGAGGGTGGGTTTATTGATGTTGAAGGGAGCGAGCCTCGTCCCGGTCAACAAACCCAGTCAATGTCCCATTTCCAGTACCAGACCTAATTGTCGCTCCAAATGCCTTCATATTTAGATGCTGGGGCAAATTCTCAACATTGTCTATATGTTTACATGTGTTTTAGGAAGCAGTAAGATTTGATTATTTCTTTAAGAATAATTGACACATTTTTCTAGCAGTGGGGGACTGCAAATGCTTAATTATGGTGCGCGTGAATCTAGGTTGGATTCTAAGGTAAATGTTTGTGTGTGTGTGTGTGTATGTCTGTGTTTTCCAGTGCGGTGAAGGTTCTGCTCGAAGCCGGTGCCGACCCAAACGCTGGAGACTACTTCAACAACGTTTACGACACTTCACGGGAGAAAGGCATCCACTCACTGGAAGGTAATGAAACACTGTGTCTGTGTGCACGTTTATCACATGCCTGCATTTGTGTGTGTGTGTGGTTGTTATATTACACATATGAATCCTAACTGTAGAAACAGATATTATGAGGCATTATCATTTGCATAAAGATTTGCATATATGTACACATTTCATTTTTTCCATATTATTTGTTTTATTTATTCTCTGACGCTTAGTGTATGTTTTATTTGTTTTTCTTCGTGGCCGCACACACTGAAGCGAATACACACAGTCACACAGAGACACACACACAGGCTCTCACAGAGACACATTTACAAATACACACACAGACACACACACACTTTACCCCCCCCAGTCTGTGTTGGGTTTCTGCAGACATATTTATATGGGATATGTATATTGCAGACATTTATATGGCTGTCAGGTTTGGGTCCGCGTGGGGCCGGCGTAGCGTGGGGAAGCGTTTCCCAGACGCACGCTGATGGATGGGCTAGGGGGGCCTGTGTGACGCTTTATTGGGTTAGCTATGATTATCCCGCCCCGACTCACACACACACACACACACACACACACACACAAACACACACACTGCAGAGAGAGACTGTCAGAGAGAGATAGAGAGAGAGCGGGATGGATGGAGGAAGGGAAAGACTGGTGGAGGAAGGGCGAGGGAGAGAATCAGGCAAGGAGGGAGGCAGAGAAAGAAAGAAAGAGAAAGAAAGAGGGAGAAGGTAGGAATGGAGTGAGGGAGAGGTTGAAGATGGAGGAGAAGGAAGGAGGTAGGGGATGTATGGACGGGTGAGGGAGGGAGGCAGGGATGGATTGAAGGAAATAGGGCGGGATGATGAGGAGAGGAGAGGAAGTCAGGAAATAGATGAGACAAAGTTATTGGGATAGAGGGAGCGGGGAGGGAGGGAGAGGGGGGTAAGTGACGAAAGGAATTGATGGATATTGAGAAGGAGAGGAAGCAGGGGGAAAAAATAAAAATGGATGATGGAGGAGTGGCACGAGATGAGTGCACTTATGAAAAAGGGAAGTAAAGAGAGAATGATAGACTAGCTCTATTATTAGTAAGGAACACAGGGAAGGAAACACTAAAACAGAACTCGCATTATTCCTACGATCTTGAACGGTTGAGTCTGGATCTGTGAATATGAACAACTCTTTCAAAGCTGGAAACAGGGAAGCCAATTTTGTAGTCTGTGATGTTGTCATTGTCACACTTTCTGGAGCGTCTTCCAGTCACTGTGAATAGATTTATTGAACTGAACTGTTAATGAAACAAAGCTCTTTTGGATGCAAAGGCTCAGGCAGTCTGAGTCAAGTTTAGTCTTCAATTCATCATGATCATTCCTCGGCTCCGGAGAGCGTCGCTTGAGTCTTGGCTATCTTGTTTCCAGCCTTGAGAAATTTGTGTATGTTCACAAATCTGTTTTGAACTGTCTAAACTCATTGGAAGAGCATGCAATTTTGTTTTCAGGGGAATTTTTTATTTTTGCTGTCAGATGATCATTTTTTATCAGACAGCCATCTTTACAGACAATTCAGACCATTACAATCGCATATGATATCATCACATTTGAACTGTGCTCCCATTTTGTCTGCAATTTCTGTGTTTACCAGGTGAAAACAAATGAAAGTAACAAACAGTGGTACTTCTAACGATGTGCGTTTATCTTGCTCATGTGTTTTTTACTTTTATTGTTATAACCCTGCATCTTCTGAGAATGGGAATAAAATTTGTTCATTTGCTCATATCTCTGTCTTTCTCCACTTCTGTCTCCCCCTCTCTCCTATCTCTTTCTCATTCTTTTTTCCCATGCCACCATTTCTCTCCTCCTCCCCCTGCTTCCACTCTTTGTCTTCCCACTCTCTCTCGCTCCTCTCTTACTGTCTCTGACACGTTATCTTCCTCTCTTTCCCACCTCTCTCCATCTTTCTCTTCCTCCCCGTTTCTTTCTCTCTTTCTCTCTGCCTGTCCCTCCTTGTCTCCGCTCCACCTATTCCCTTCCCTCCCTCCCTGCAGTCCTGGTGTCCAGAGAGGATGAGTTCAGCAGCAGGCTCAGCAGCAGGGCTGGTTTCCGTGGTTGCACGGCGCTTCACTACGCCACACTGGCTGACGACCCACGCACCGTCCGCATGCTGCTGGAGGCCGGTATGTTGCACTTCCCACCCCCGTCCCATCCCACCCTGTCCCCGGACTCTTGAAGGATAGAGCTTAAAGAGGGAAAGTTGTCTCTTTGCAGACCTGTACAGATTCCGCGTAGCAGCTTTGTATTTTCACATAAAAACACGCTGGTTCAAGTTGGTACTCCAAAAGAGCCCTGTTGTTTTTTTAACCTAACTAATAAAACATTTTAGCTGAGCCATGAAATCGTTCAGTGTCATTTTCTCAGCCAATCAGCATTCTTGACTTCAGTAAGTCCCTCCCTCCTATTCAGTCCTCCTATCTTTGTTGCCGGCTGGTTTTCCTCCAGTAGACAGTGCTGGGTTTGAACTGCTGTGCCAAGGTTAGAGAGACATTGAAGGTTTAAATTATGGATTCACTACTAAGTTAACATTTGAAATAAAAGTTTGTGCACAGTTAAAGAGTGAAGTGTCTCACCACTGACTGGCTAACCTGAATTTGCCTCTTGACACACACAGTGCTGCGGCGATAGTACAGTGGTCTTGGAACAGTGGAACCTCACCCACTACTTACAGTAGTGGGTGAGGTTCGCAACAGAATGGAGAGTAGAATACAGATTTAATTTAGTACAAGTTGGCACAATGAGGGAATGCATGAGAATGTGTATTTTGATAGTTTTATGCTCTCCATCATTTTCCCACGTACAGAAAAGACTGTCATGGGGCTAATTGGAATGATCATTTTGGTTTGGGATTGATCTGATTTGGGTCCCACCCAGCATAATGTGTGTCTGTCACAAAACATCAGGTACTCCCTTCTAATATTGATAAATCCATGTCTTGAACTATCTAAAGTACCTGCCTCCTCCACTACATCGTCATGCCCTCTTCAAGTAGTAGATTTAAAGGGACATTAAGTAATCTATGACTTTTATTGACCTCTGTCACGTTTTCACAAGAGACAAGTAAGTTAGCTAATCAGCTAACGCCATCCAACGTTGATTGAGGAGGCATACCATGATGCAAAATACTGCAGTAATAATACTACTTTTTCATTTGCCTTTTTTGGCTTGAGAACAAAATGTCCAGATGTTCGCTGTGGGGGGGGTGATTTCAAAAAGAATACGGGCTGGAAAGTGAATTTTGGAATCCAGAAATCTCAGCAAAGTAAATGTTGAGTCATTGGTTTTGGGCATACTGCCCAACACTACATTAAATCTGACAAGATGTGATACAAGGCTCACTGTCCTAAGTATAACAGGTTATTAAGCTAAGGTTATTAAATTTCTCATATTGGGATTATTGTATTATTGATTATTATTGTGGTTCTTAACAATTTTGGATTATATAACAACATATTTCATGCAACAACACAAAGATAGAATATTTGAGCGTCTGAATAATTGTATCAGTGGGAATGTAAACTCACCACTTAGATGCTTTTAAATCTTGATTAACATGCTTATCGGATAACACATTAACATACAATAATCTATTTCAAAAACTCAAACTCTATTCATTTGATGTGGGTACAATGTAATTATCAACAAAATAGAGCAATATATTAATTTGTGTAGACAATATCATGACATAATACACAACATAATGTGTCTAAAGGTGACAATGTACAGGCAACATTTTAAAATAAAATACCAAAAAATACGACCAGAATTAATTTTTTCATGATACATTTATTCCTTATAGCTCACTTTGTTATCCAAACTACATTAGTCTAATTTTGCCTATCCAGCTGAAGACAGTGCTGCCCGCCTACATTGCCTTTAAAAAGCTTTCCATGTATCATCGCTTTAATGCTTCCACCCCCTAGTAATCTAAACAGTATTACAAAGCTCATTTGAAATTGATTACTGGTTCATACCCCCTCTCCATTCGCCCCCATTACACTCGCACCTGTCGTTGACTCAGCTCCACCAGCACACACACACACACACACACCCTGGGGGCAGAATATCCCCCTCTGTTTCCAGGCGAGCAGCTCTTAAACAAGCTAGGCCTAGTTGAACTGTGACCCCTGTACAGAACATGCCCTTGGGGCAACACCACAACCACAGGGTGTGTGTGTGTGTGTGTGTGTGTGTGCGTGCATGCATGCATGTGTGTGAACTCAAGCTTCCATTTCCACTCATTTAGATATTCATATATGCTTTTATATGGACCCTTTTGACATTTGTAATAGTGTACATGTGCCCCTTTGAGTCATGACTCGATACTTGCAGTTATTGTTGCTGCTGTTTGATGATTACTTTCTTTATCCAAAACATTCCATATTTCTTAGATCATATCCCCCCCGTCTCCCCTCACACACACACACACACACACACACAAGCTGGTAATAATGTCTTGTTTATGTTTATGATGGATGGTGCATCCATCTGCCATACCGCTGTCTGTCTGTCTCTCTCATCTCACCCCTCCGTCTCTCCCAGCACTCTGCACGCTTTAAACAAATCACCTCGCCTAACCGAATCAAATGTTCCGCAGACGCATTTTTGAATTAAAAAGGTAAGAAATTTCACAAAGCAGAGACATTTGTTTTAAGGCAATCATATTAAAGACGGGGTGGGTTGTTGCTTGGCCGACTGGGCTGTTGCCGGGTAGGCGCCACTATCACGACCAATAACAATCGTGACATCACACACACACTCAAACACAAACGCAATCCTTGTGTGTGTATGTGTGTGAAAGGACTCATTTCAGAAATAATGGCAGACATTTTTAAGTTGGTTTTTTTTTGCATGTTGAATTACTCGTGTATTTTTTACCCGCTTCCTCCATCCCTCCATCATTTCCTCTTCTCTCCTTGCATCCCCTATCCATCTTTCCTTCACATCCCTCCATCACAATAGGCACAATAAACTGCCACAGCTTCAGGACTCTGTGTATGTGTGTGCACATCTAGTCTGGTCTGCATGCCTGCCTGTGTGTGTGTATTCACAAGATTGTGTGTGAGCTTTCGTTCATGCCATGTGTACATCTGTGCCTGCGTGTGCCGGTGTGTGTATGGTTGTGTATATCCTATACCTGGTTATTTCCCCTGTGTTTGTGTGTGCCTGTGTAACACGAGTAGCCGTGGGTTTGCTCTTTTGGCCTTAGCCGGCCCTGGACTCACATCTCCATCCATCACCGTCTCCAGGCCCACCCTTGGGCCCCTCCGTGCCCCACAGTCGCTCACCCTGCCTGGGGAGGCTCTCTACCCTCTCCCCAGGCTCCACATCAGGCCCTTGGCCAGAGGCGCTCAGTAATGGACACAGCCGTAGGTGGTAGGATGCTGGAAGACACGCACACACACACAGACACACACACACACTACAGATACAAGGACACACACACACCACACACACAAAGACCAGCAGGGGCTCTCTCCCACCAGCTGCAGTGAAAGAGAGGGAGGAGGAAAGAGGAAAGAGGAGGCGACTCCTAATAGGCATAACTAAAGCACTCCTAATGAAGGGATCCTCTGTATGTGTGAGTCTGCTTGTGTGAGTGTGTGTGTGTGAATGTTTGGCTGATGTGTATGTGTGTGTGTGTGTGTGTGTGTGTGAGAGAGGGAGAGAGAGCCTCAGTGTCGTTAGTGTTGATCCCGTTATAAAGTGCTATGGCCCAGAGGGTTGGCCTGATATTAAAGCCCTAAATGATGCTATTTATTATGTCCGAGGTGTGTGTGTGTGTGTGTGTGTGTGTGTGTGTGTGTGTGTGTGTGTGTGTGTGTGTGTGTGTGTGTGTGTGTGTGTGGGTAGTTTATTGCTTTTGTCCTTCATGTTTTGGGGGGGTATTGTTGTTGGGATCGATAGCTTTGTGAGCAGGTCACAAAATTTAAGGGTTTATCGATAATCACCACAGTGATTATTAGTCTCTGCGGTCACTGCTTAGAGCAATAGGAAGAGCCTGCACTCATATTGATTACACAGACACACACAAACACTGTCCAGCTCACTCAGAAGAACTTGTTCCTTTTGAGGTGTATTCTGGTTATAATGCACCTTGTAACATACATTATTGGTCCTTATGTGCCCTCATCAGCAGAAAACTTTTTTTTTTGATCAGGGTCTTTTTATTGTAATTTTTCACATTATATCATAGATCCAAACAGGTCCAACAGAAAAAGAAAAGGAAACTTAATCGAATCCCCCACCCACCACCCCCCAAATACCAGACAAACACATATAAACACTATACATAGCCAGACATCCACAGAAGGAAAATAAATAACACAAATAGAATGAAATGACAGAAAAATTGGTTACATTATCATGCTGTCAGCCTCCATATCCCACCCCAAACACTCCATTTAACCCACTTACCTTTAAGAACAGAAACGGCCTAGGGATAATTCATTTAAATATTAGAAGTTTACTTCAGAAGTTAGATCATGTAAATATATTAGTTCTGCAGACTGATCCTGATATCTTGGTACTGAGTGAAACTTGGCTCAAAAAGAGTGTCAATGACCTGGATGTAGCTCTAAAGGATTACAATTTATATAGAATAGACAGAATTGGAAGGGGAGGTGGGGTGGTTATATATGTTAAATTAGGTTTCTCTGTAACAATTCTAAATGCTGTGACCATACCAAAATGTTTTGATTGTTTGTTTTCTTGCACTAAAGGTTCAGTTAGGGCCTAAAACAGTAATTGTGGTAGGGGTCTATAGACCCCCATCTGCTGATACAAACTCCATTGACAAAATAGCAGATCTACTCTCTCAGTATTCCAGTGTCGAATTAATTGTTGTGGGTGATTTTAATCTGAATTGGCTGAATAATACATCTGATTATCTCAAGGAGGTTAGTAGTAACCTCAACCTATCCCAGCTAATTACAGAACCAACTAGGCCAAATTTGAAAGATTACTCTAGGTCTACCCTAATTGATCTCATCTTTTCCAATAGGATTGATAAAATTATTGCCTGTGGTGTCTTTGAGCTAGGAATTAGTGATCATTGCCCTATAGCATGTATTAGAAATACTCGGCTAAAGAAAACAAAATCTCACACGGTTACAAAGAGAAATCTAAGACATTTTAGTGACCAAGCCTTTTTAACTGATGTTTTCCATAGCGACATACATTATACATCTGAAATCCCAGATGTTGAAATGGCACTGGATTTTTTCACAAAAACCCTTCTTTCAGTCATTAACAAACATGCACCATTCAAAAAGCTTAGAATAAAAGACAGATGAACCCCTTGGTTTTCACCCAAATTATCAGCTTTATTTAAGGAAAGGAACAGAGCCTGGTCACTTGCCAGACACTCTGGGGATCCATCCCATTGGCCATCATTTAGACAGCTTAGAAATAAATGCACATCATCTGTGAGAAATGCCAAATCTAATTATTACCTAGACTTAATTACTAGCTCCTATTCAAACCCTGCAAAATTTTGGAGAGCAGTAAACTCAAACAGAAATAAAACCACTATTTCCCTACCTGCACATATTAAATGTGGTGACTGTTTGATTTCGGAACAGGAAGAGGTTTGCCAAGCTCTCAATAGGCACTTTGCTGATGCTGGGCATTTATTTGAAAAGGATTACACAGGGCCCCCTCTCATTAATATTAATAATGATTGTGTATGTACCATGAACCATGTCTCTCAGTTTACCTTTCAGCCATTCTCTCCTAGTGATGTATTTGAAGCATTGCAAGCCATTGACACCAGGGGTTCAACAGGAGAGGATAAATTGGATCCTTTTTTTCTAAGAGTGTCCGCTCCATTTATTACAGAACAATTAACACATATATTTAATCTTTCTATCACAACAGGAATATTTCCTAGTGTTTGGAAGTCAGCCCATGTAACTCCATTACATAAAGGAGGTGATAGAAATGATCTAGATAATTACAGACCAATCTCCAAATTATCTTGTCTAGCAAAAATCCTGGAATCTTTGGTAAATAACCAACTCAAGGCATTTCTTTCAAGTCACTCTGTATTAAGTACGCACCAATCTGGATTTAGAGCTAACCACAGCACTATTTCAGCTATTACATTAGTTAGAAATAATATAGTTTCCGCTCTAGACAATAAGAAACATTGTGCTGCCCTTTTTATAGATCTGTCAAAAGCATTTGATACAGTTGATCATCCTTTGCTCTTACAAAGGTTATGCAGTATTGGCTTTGATGGAAAGGCTTGTGATTGGTTTCTGAGTTATTTGTTTGAGAGACTTCAGTATGTAAAGTCGGGAAGTGTCCAGTCTTAGTTCTTGCCAGTAACAAAAGGTGTTCCGCAAGGTTCAATTTTGGGTCCTGTCCTCTTCACCATTTATATAAATGATATTGTCTCTTCATTGAGTGGCTGTCAAGTCCATCTTTATGCTGATGACACCATTGTATATTGTATTGCTGATTCTGTACAACTAGCCATTGAGAACCTGCAACTTTCCTTTAATGCTCTACAAGATGCTCTTATCAATCTTAAACTGGTACTTAATGCAAATAAAACAAAATTCATGCTGTTTACTAGAGCCAGAAATATTGATCACAATTGTATGCATATATCCACTGCGAATGGATCTAACATTGAGAGAGTTACTGAATATAAATATCTTGGCATCTGGCTTGATGAGAAATTTACTTTTAAATACCATATAGACAATCTTGTTTGCAAACTGCATCAAAAATTGGCTTCTTTTACAGAAACAGAACTAGCTTCCCTATGATTAGCAGAAAGAGGATTGTTGAGGCAGTTTTCCTATCAGTGTTGGATTATGGGGATGTAATTTACACAAATGCTGCTCTTTCCACTCTTAAACCCCTAGACACGGTTTATCATTCTGCCCTCAGATTTATTACTGGTGATAGCTATGGTACTCACCATTGTATCCTGTATGATAAGGTGGGTTGGTCTTCTCTGGTAGAGAGGCGTAATAAACATTGGTATTTGTTTATATATAAAGCCCTCGTTGGAAAGCTACCACCTTACATTTCAATGATGCTGGACTGGAACCTTGGACCCTATCAAACTCGCTCAAATGACTTGCTTATGCTTAAGGTCCCCCAAGGACGGTCTAAATTTGGACAATCAGCCTTTTATTTTAGTGCTCCAAATTCTTGGAATGATCTTCAACACACACTAAAAATCGTTGTACATCATTGTAAATGAGGGCAACCTCAATGGTTATTCGAGTTTAAATAAAGGTTTGAAATTAAATGAAATGTCCTCAACAAAGGTTAAGAAAGGCTGCCAAATAGTATGGAATGTCCCAGTAGACCCACTGACAGTATATCTCCACTGACAGTATATCTAGAAAACTTATGATGGAGGTCATTTTGTGCAAATTACACACTATCTGGATATATATCTATATATGCATATATGTGTAAGAAGTATTCAGTAAATGCTAAAATTTAGTAATGCTATTTTGACCAGTCTGAGTCCTTGTAACAGGGAAGTTATAATGCTGCATGTTGCAGCTTTTATGAAGGCAGAATATAACTCTTAAGTGTTTTTCATATATTGGCAAAGACAGGTGGAACGCACAGGTTGGTCATTGGGAATTGAATCTTGTCCAAATGTTTTTCACTGTATTTCAGGATTTCAGTTTAGAGACATATTCCCATTCATTTCTGTCAAAGATTCCTTTTTCCTCCTTATCCTGTCATTATTTCTTGAGTTTTTTGTTTTGTCTTGATCTCTTCCCTGGTGATACAAGTTTCCATTCACTTGTGTGTGTGTGGAGGCACGTGTGTGTCTTGGAGACTGGGTTAACAGTGCCTGCCCAGGTCAGGGCAGAAGGCATTGCTAACCATCCTCACTGACAAACCTACCAGCATCCTGTCCTGGCACATGGCACACAACACACTCCACACGTGCTGTGCTATTATGCTTTTATTCTCATTTATACTCAAACCCCTGAAAGACAGTCAATTTAACAAGCTTTCACCATTTGACCCCTCCTACTGTGTGGAAGTGTGTGTGTTTGTGTGCCTTGATGCCCCCCAACCTGCAGTGTGCATAGATTGTTTAAGAGTCGGGTGTTGGTGTGCGGGTGTAGGGGTCAGAGTGTGTATTATTGGCACGCGTTGCAGATATGAAGCCCCCTGCTGGGTCATTGCATGGCCCTCCTGCTTAGCTGCAGTTAGCCCAAGTGCCCCCTGTGACCTCTCACCCCTAACCTCACGTTCTCTATCGACGTTTTGGACCCCTCCTACTGAGGTGCTGTGTGCATGTTGTTGCACCGCTCACATTGAGGAAAGATGTGGAAAATCCTCAAAACTGAGGACATTTTGTCATTCTGGCCTCAATTTCAAAAGGGGGCATTTTCTAAGTGTCTATAAGTGAATGGAATGTTCTCACAAGTATATAATATCTGTCTGTGTGTCTGTGTCTGTGTCTGTGTGTGTGTGTGTGTGTGTGTGTGTGTGTTTGTGCAGGTGCCAACCCCCTGCAGACCAACGGCTTGGGACACACACCACGGGCCTATGCTAAGGAGGGAGAGCTGAACACACTGCTTCAGGAGTGGGAGGGCAAGGTATGACACACTCATCACACTGATACAGATACAAACACATTGTTTTGTTTAGATACAAGGTACTATTTGGTTTGCAGAATATGTAAGAAATTTTAAGACTTACATTGTTTCCCATAAACATAAATGTTTTGATAGTTGTTTCCTCCTGTTGTAGCCTGGTAACTGTATAACTCAGCAAAAAATTAACTTAGCAGACATCTGTATGCTGAACCCATTTACTTCCTCTGTCATACACACACACACACACACACACACACACACACACACACACCCACACACACACACAGACACACACACAGACACATGTCCCTCAGGAGGTCTGTGTTAGTTGGGTGACTGAGTGACAGGTGCTATTGAGTATTGGAGATGTGAAAGCTGGTGCAGGCTGGTCGAGGTTAACTGGGGTTAAAAACACATGCTTAAGAATTATTGTCTGAGCTCCTTTACAGCTCCTATAGTGACAAAATGTATAAACAGCTATAGTTCACCATTCTAACATGTGAGACCTCTCTGTTACTAGTTTAGTTCAACTTAATTTGCTCACGTGGGAAATTTATCTTTCAGCAAATAACAGAGAACACTCCTCAAAATGCTAGACATATCCTGCCAAGTTTCTACCCCATTTCCACACACAAAATGCTGGTGTTCACAGGTTAGGAGATCAGAATCGGCATGTTGTACACATGCAATTGCATTAACGCCACCATAAACACTAAATACAGCCCTTACTCGGCAAGAAAGCTGAAAATGAACTGTAAAATAATTCTCTCCAGTATATTTCATATTTTTTGTTATTGTTAAGATGTGGTTTAATTGGCCGACATTGATTGAGGCGGCCCTGAGCCTTGGAGGGGTTAACTGAACAAAGCCTGAGTACCAGCTAATTGAAGGGAGCCTCACTGCTCAGCTCTTGGTATTTCAGAGCTTTATAGCAGTAGGCAGTGGAGGCTGCTGTTTTCTTAAATAAAACTTGAGTTATCCATAGTTATCCACCTGCTTGACAGCAGGCCAGAGCTAAGCAAGATGGAGAGAGAGAATAAACAGCCTGCCTCCACTGCAGGGTGAAAACCTGGAGACTGGGAGACAAAGAGGAGAGGATGAATGAGTCATGGATTAGAGAGAGCTGGGGGGCAGAAGAGACGGACTGAAGGAAGGATGGAAGGGAGAGAGGAAAGAAGGAGGGGGGAAAGTGAGGGTGACAAGGAAGGAGAGGTGAGAAAGTGACAGGAGGAAGAGGGAAAGAAACACAGAAGGAGGAAAGGAGAGAGATCAAATCAGCAGTAGAAAGAAAGGGAAGGGTAGAGAAAGAGAGACATAGAGAGACAAAGACAGACAGATAGACAGCTAGAGTGTTTTAAAGAAGAAGAGATACGGAGGAGGAAGACGGAAAGCAGATGACTGCTGTGAGATGGAGTGGAAACATCCTAAAGAAAAAGTGGCAGATGAAGATAGAAGCAGGAAGTGAAGGGAGTGGTAGAGAGAAAGAGAGAGAGAGAAGGTTATATGTATATTAAAAGTTTCACTCCACCATTTTGAAAATGTGACAACATGATTGCTGGCATGAAAGTAAAACTCACTATAGATTGCTGCTGAATTTATCACATAGCTAAAGACCTTTATTTACAAATTAGTAACAAATTAGATGATATAATCAGTTATAATTTTTTAAAAACATTGAGCAGTGAACATTAGGTATTTTACATCCCCAAATGGATATCCAACATTTGGGAATAAAGGTGATGAAAAAGAGATTGAGGAGTAAGGACAGCAGGCCTGGAGACTCTCTCTCTCTTTCTTGTTCTCCTTCTCTCTCTCAAACACACTGTTGGCTGATAATTTTTTACTTGAGAGTGTTTTTTGGAGTTGATTTGATACATTTTTCTATTCTCTCTCTCCCTTCTCCCCCCTTGACTGTATTTAAATTTTCTCCCTCTTCCTTCTCTCTTCAGTCTCCTGTTCCGTTTCCATTGACTTATCCATATTTCTATATTTTCTTCTCTTTTACCATCTCTCTCTCTCTGTCTCTCTCTCTGTCTCTTTCTCTTTGTCTCTCCTCTAGTTCCAGGAGGCACAGGCTCGGAGGGAGGCGGAGGAGCGGAGGAGGTTCCCCCTGGAGAGGAGGCTGAAGGAGCACATCATCGGACAGGAGGGGGCCATCAATACTGTGGCCTCAGGTACACACACACACACACACACACACGCACACAGGTACATACACACCCATGCACATAGAGCAGGTTCACACACACTTTCACCCACATGCAATATACATATGCAGGTAAACAGATACAAACACACGTAAGCTTGCGCACGCACATTCACAATGTCTTTGCACACACACATAAACCCATACAGTCACTGATACTTACAACACTGCACACTAAAAATATATTATAAAGCGTGCACGTAAATATACAACCCTCCACTTGGGATCAACCTTAGCCTCTCCCTCCTCCACTTTTTCTGTTTCCATGCTGCCTCTCTCTCTTCCTCTCTCTCTTTCTCTCTCTCCCTCTCTCTCCCTCCCTTCCCTCCAGCAGTAGGCGGGTTCAGACAGGCTGGCGGAGGCTGTAATTGGTTAATTGTGATGAATGAGCTGTCTGTCAGGCATACACAGGTGGTGTGTGTGTTGTGTGGTGTGTGTGTGTGTGTGTGTGTGTGTGTGTGTGTGTGTGTGTGTGTGTGTGTGTGTGTGTGTGTGTGTGTGTGTGTGTGTGTGTGTGTGTGACAGCTGAAGAGGCCAGGCTTGGAGCCGCCAGTTAACACGATTACAGAGAGAAGAGACATACTACAGACCCCCCCTCTCCCCTCTCTGTCTCTCTCCCCCTTTGGCTCTCTCTCTCGCCCTCTCTCTCTCTCTCCTCTCCTCTGTTTCTCCCCCTGTCTGTATCTCTCTACCTCCACAGGCTTCCTCTCTCCATCTGCCCCCCCCTTGCATCTCCATCACACACCCACTCTCTCTCCTCTCTCTCCTTCGCCCTTCTGTCCTTTCCTATTTTCCCTTTGCTCCCTGCACATCTTCTGCATCTCTCCATCATCATTCCTCCATCTCGTGTCCTCCATCTCCTCTCCTCTCCTTGCTCTGTCTTTCTTTTTCTCTTTCCTCCCACTGCTGGAAGTGATGCACCATACAGCCATCTTCTTTTCCTGCTCTGATGTTTGTTGTGAGAAAGAAAAAGGCTGAGGGATGGAGAGGAGAAAGACAAAGAGATGGAGACAGTGGGAGAGAGAGATGGAGACAGGAAGGGAAAGTGAGATAAAGAGAGATGAGACAGGGAGAAAAAGAGAGATGGAGACAACGAGAGACAGACACGCTGATGGGAGAAGATAGTAGAAAAGAAGCTGAGAAACTGAAAGCTTGTAGCATTGACAGAGAGACAAAGAGAGCAAGTGTAATGCATAGAGAAATGGAGGGAGGATGAGTTAGAGCACAATAACACAGCAGACAGTAAAGAGCTGATATTACACCAAGCATCCATGGAGGCCATGTATCGATCCGTGGACGAGAGAGAGAGCGTGTTTGTTTTGCAAGGCTTCTGCACCAGAGAGCGAGCGTCTGTTATTTTTATGATCTTGGACAGTTTTCGTTTAGATTTGTGAAAATAATCAGCTCACTCCCAAGGCTCGAAACAAGAGAACCAATATTCTAATCTGTAATGTCATTGTGAGAGCAAATAAAGCTGTTTTTATAATCAACAGGAGGGTGACTTGGGTTTTTGCCTCAAGTCCAATGTCAAAATATACAAACAATTTAACTGCAAGTATATAATCTAGAAAGGTACAGTCCAGAAACCAAAAGACAATCATGCTAATTTGAGCTGTAGTTTCAAGCATCAGGCCAGACTTTGCTGGGAGTCCAGGGAAGAACAGAGGATCATGGGACTTGTAGTCTTTGGCAAGGTGATGAATGGTTGTTGTAATCATGGCAAATTGTCCTGAAAGCCAAAGAAGACATCACCACCATTATAAATGAACAGCTTACTGATCCCTGAGAAGTAATACAGTGAATATATCACACACACACACACACACACACACACACACACACACACACACACACACACACACACACACACACACACAGAAGATATGGGATGATAGGACTAAAAGAGGCCAAGAGGCAGGCAAAGGATCCATATGCAAAGATATTTAAACAAACACACATTGTCTACTATACGTTTTGTGTTTATTTTGTGAATCATGGGAGTTGAACCCCAGACCCTGGCAGTGTCAGAGTGAAGGATGTAGGGAATTGGAGAGACAAAGAGATGGACAAAGAAAGAGGGAGGGATACAGATAAGGAGAGACTAATTTAGCAAGGGATGTAGAGATAAAGGGAGGAAACAGAGCTACACAGGACAATATTACATAAATACATAGAAGCAATACTTATACAATATGCTTTATTATAAAATGTGAATTTATCTGATTCCTTACAATTATAGATTTAGCTCAAAATCAAGATTTAGCTATATGTATCGCTGTATATCAGTGTATAGCAGCAGTCCATGCTGATGGACTGCAAGTATATAGTATAATAGACTGTACTATTTTACTAAAAAAAGAAAGAAAGAAAGAAATGACCAGAGAGGTGGGAAAAAGGCTAAATTTAGAGAAGGTGTGAGAAAAGAAAGTAGAGAAAGTTTGTTGGGTGGTTTTATATTTTGCGTGTCATCACATCTCCAAAAGGGCTGTTTCCACCTGGACTCCTCATGACGAACGACTGGCCTGCAGCAAGATACACACACACACACACACACACACATAGGTACAGTCATACACACACCAACTACACACGCACAGGAAGGAGGCTAGATTGATCCAGGTTTAGCTCTCAGGGCTAAGAGTTATTGAAGAGAATCATCCCTCTGTAATCATGTTAGAGCCAACCAGACCTGCCCAATACACACTGCTCTGCGTGTGTGTTTGTGTGTGTGTGTGTGTGTGTGCGTGTGCGTGCATGCATGAGAGAGAGAGAGCTTTCATTTGTTTTTTGTGTCTCCTTCCTTTCCCTGTTGTTGTCAGGGTCCTCTGAGAAATGTCAATGTGCCCTTCTGTCAAAGTCGGTCTCAATCAGCTAAAACACACACAAACACACAGAAGGTTACGCTGTCATTCACACAGCCATTGATAAAGCAGACGGAGCTCTGGAGCCCCTCTTGTCACTATTCATCTCAATGGCCATCTCTGACACACTCGTTGTCTCTCTACCTCGTTCTCCCTCTCCTTATCTCCGTCCCTCCGTCTTTTATTCCCATCTCTCCATCCTCACTCATTCTCTCTCCTAATCTCTCTTTCCCCTCTTTATCTCTTTCTACATCCTTGCTCGTTATTCCTCTCCTTATCTCTGTCCCCCCCCTCTATTTCTCTGTCCATGTCATCTCTCCATCTCTCTCTCTCTCTCTCTCTCTCCATAACTGCCTCTCTTTCCTGTGACTGAACCTGTGAGTTTTGGTTCCAGGATGGTCTCTTTAACCAGCATGTTATCCTGTGTAAGACGTGGGACTAGAGGGACATTTACATGGGGAGTAAGTTCTGTCAACATGTTTACATGTTGCCAAGGTTTGTAAATGTAATGACAAGTTGAGAAGGATGCAAAGTGGGGAAATCTTTGTCAGAAAATAGAGATTTGTGGCAAAAATTGACATTTTTCTAGCCTGCTAAACCATTGCAAGTGTTTTTCAGTCTAGGCTATTGAAAAGTTGTTGTCATTAGCCAGATGCTAATGGGAATGGTATCAATATGTCAGCCAAACTTGTGGGATCGATGTTCCAAATGCTTAAATTTCCATCCCAGAGGCTGTGAAGCTGTCACATAACCTCTCCCACTCAGGCCAGGGAAACCTAAGCCAGAGGCTGGCCAGGTTGCACTATAGGTGCCATATTGCAGCTCCTTCTGTCGAACTGACAAAAGTTGGCATGAGTCGTGGCATTAAAATGGCCGCCACTGAAAATCGCACCAACCAATCCACAAAAGTTAAATTGATAAAGTGAGCATTCTCATTACATTCAACAATCTTTACTGATCATTTGGCTACATTATAGATGTTCCCACTGAATTTTTGAAAATGAGCATTGGCTTGATGCATGAGACTCAAGCATCGAGCACCAACTCACTCGTTACGCAGAGCATTTACACTGTGTTAATGGTGGAGTTGATGTGGGTTTGATTTCTGAGTAAAGATGTCGAGGAAAAGGAGGGTTAAAATATACCGGCTCTGATCCGCCTCGTGACCTGGGAGAAAAGCAAGAGAACAGCCAGACCTGACCCGGTATGTGTGTAAAGTAAAGCCGGAGAAATGCCTGTGCAAATGCCATGGTAACCTTGGTAACCATCTCGTGCCCCTAAAAGCATTTCATCACCTGTGCACAAGGTGCGTATGGAAGTTGGACTGTCAGTGGGAAACATCTACTCAAGGTGATGGAGAGCCTCTATGATTTATTATCAACAACAGTCATCCACGAGAAAAGCAACATTTATTTTTATACAAGATAAGTGGATTCCAGTGGATTCCCCTCCACATTGTAAAGATGATCATACCAAGTAAAAGGTGGATAAAAAACGTCTCTAGATTAACCCTGTCCTGGCTCTACAATGGTATTTTTAGAGGCATCACACATGAAACTACTGTTGTTTTTATGTCGACATAATCAAGACTCAAAAGCCATCTTAAGTGTACTGAAGGAGACTACCATGATACACCAGGACCAGCCCTTGCTATAATTCTATGGGCCAAACTCTGTTCATCTGTGGCTCTGGTCTTGGCCCCTTAGTCTCAACAGGTTCAGGTATGGATGAGTTGTGTCTGCTTCTTCTCTGTCTAACGGCTGAAACCTCAGCCAAATACACTCTCTTTACTTCCCTCCAATCCACCTCATCTCCCTGTCTTTGTGTGTGTGTGTGTGTGTGTGTGTGGTTGCTGGGGTGATGGCAGGGTTGGGTAGGCACTCCTCTTTAAGCAAGCGTGTGTGTGTGAGGCTGCGATCCATGCTAAACTGATTTAGCCATGGCCGCGCCAGGGAGGCTAACACAATTACTGCTGGCTAATGGCCCCACTGACTGAGGGGGGAGGAGAGAAGGGAGGAGAGGCATCGGTGGGCAGCTTTCTAGAGGTCTCTCTCTCTCTCTCTTGCTCTCTCTCTCTCTCTCCTTTTTCCACCAAATGTCTCTGACCCTTTCCTCATCCCTCCTCTCCCTCTTTTATCATAGTTTCTGGGATACCCGCCCCCGCTCGGGTCAAGTCAGTTCAGCTGGGTTTTATTTGTGTGTAAAACTTTAATACTTATTGCCAAAGCAAAGTCAACAAATGCAAATAATTGAGATAATAGTCTCTTTCTCTCTCTCTCTCCCTCTCTCTAGCCATCAGGAGGAAGGAGAATGGTTGGTACGATGAAGAGCACCCCCTCGTATTCCTCTTCCTCGGCTCATCGGGAATCGGTAACTCTCACTCTTTGTCTCTCACTTCATCCTTCACACCCAGCACTTCCCTCTCCGGTTTGATCTCATGAAGTGATCGCAGTAGCCTCTTCAGCTTCCTAAAGGTAGCTGCCAAAATACACAGAACGCTTGAATAAGTGAAGTTTCTGAAGTATTTTCAATGCATGTGGAGTGTATTTTCCTCCAGCCAAGCTGTTGAATTCAAATGGCAGAGAAACAATACGCAACAAAAGCACAAGCGTCTCTTTGTGAAATGTAGACACAGATTGGAGAAACTCTCCACAGCTGTAAATGTCCTCAGTATCCAGTCAGCAGCTTCCTCTCCAAGGGGATCACAACAGACATAATGTTTCTCTGTGGGAAATGGGATTTTAACAATTTAACACCTAGCATAATGGAATGCCTTATTTTTCTCCTTTGATTTGTCTCCACAATGTTTTAATGTTTTGACTTTGTGAATTGAAAGGTAATTTAAATCAGCATGAGTGTTGCTCCCATGTCAACCTATTGAATTGTTTGCTCCCAAGAAGCTTGATTTATTAAATGTCATTTGAAGGCATTTCTGCTTTATTATATATTATTATTATTATTACTTTGGGAGAGAAGGAGTGTATGATGTGACATACAGGACGTCATTGGCTGGATCTGGATCATTGCTATCTAAAGTACATGGTATGGATCCTAAACCACTGCGTTACTAGACTGGCCAGATGGACACAATGTGAACAGCTTGTGTAGGAGTGTACTGGTAGCTCCGTACGCTAAGTTACATAACATGCATCCACAAAATGCTGGGTTAGAGTCCAGTTCACAACCTTTGTCACGTCACCCTTCCCCTTTTCCAATATTTCCAGTTGATCTCTACTATCCGATGAAGCAGAAATGCCTTTTAAAATAATAATCTTTAAAAGAAAAAAGAAACTTTTAGGGATCTAATTCCTGCTTAAATATGCAAAGGATAGAACAACACTAAAACAATCAGTACAAAGGTGTTCACAGAGCAGCAGAGGTGTTACACTGAACATGCCAAGTCAACTCAACTTTATTTATATAGCACCTTGAACAAAGTACAAAGTGCTTCACATGGTCAAAATACAAAGACAACTTAGACAACAGTAGATAATGTAAAAAGTCAAAAAAGACCAAACCCATTTCAAAAAGCAGAGAAAAAAAAAAGAAAAGCAGGTCATATCAGTCAAACTGAAAGGCCATATAGTAAAAGTGGAGCTTTAAATGATCTTTAGAAATGGCTGTGGAGTCTGCTGACCTAACAGTTTTGGGAAGCGTGTCCCACAGTCTAGGGGCCACAGTAGAAAATCAAATCAAATCACCATTTGATTTGAGGGTTGAGCCCCTATAGTGGAAGACTTAGTGGACTAGGGGTTTTGTAAGGGCAGAGAAGACCTGGGAGATACTGAGGTGCAACGACATGCAGAGCTTTGTAAACAATCAGCGAGATTATAAGATCAATTCTAAAGCTGACAGAAAGCCAGTGAAGAGAGGCAAGAAGACGAGTGATATGGTCCCTCTTTTTTTGCGCCAACGTGATTTCAAGTGTTAAAAAATAGTTTTGGTGTGCCCAGAGATAGTCATGTGGTTCAGTTACCTGTCTCTGGAGCCTCTGGAGTCACACGTTTGCCCCCACTGGTGTAGGACTGAATCCTTTCCAGAGTTTTGTCTCCTGTGTCTCCCTCTCGACTTTCTCACTACCTGAATACAGAATTCAAATATGAAATTAAAACTAAAATGAAAAATGGCCTTTTTAGCTCATTTAAACTATCATACCATACACGTATTTAACAATTTATGCCCAAAAAATGACCAAATTTTACATTTTCTTGTATTTTTATGTCAAAATCTCATTTCTTTTACCTTTAAAAATCCAGAAAATCTTTAGTGGTGACTTTATTGTGTATCAGGAGGTGTATGTAAACATTCCAACCAATAAAACCATCACAGGTTTTTGAACAGTCCCGCCCTTCTGCCCTTCCCATCAAACACAACTGTCTTTCTCTCCCTAACTGATATCCCATTGGTTTACACTTTTGAATGATCCCTCCCCACATTATGTCCACCCCAACATCCTGTTTCAACAGGAAATACATCACACTAAGGAAGCAAGATGCTCTCAAAATGCCATTTCATTGTGACTTTATTGTAAAAAAAAGAAATCAAAAAATTAGCAAAGATTTCACCATGTGGCTTCACCCATTCCACATGTCCAGAAATCAAAGGTCTCTGTATTGCTTTATAAACCGTAGCGTCCTCATGGAGAATGGTTTAGAGAAAGGCTTGTATGCACTCAGAGCTGAAAGATGAGGTGTGTGTGAGAGAGAGAGAGAGAGAGAGAGAGAGAATGAGCCAGACGGATAAGAAAGAGGGAGATAGTGAAATGACAGGCCAGAGAGATAGATGAAGGAGAGACAGCGTTCATATTCTCTGTTGCCTTCAGCGACAAACAGTGGCCATGAGACATCAATATTAAACACTGCAACAAGACACACACACACACACAGTCTCTTTCTCACACACACACACAAACACACTCACCATACCCATATGCATACCAAACACAAGACATCAATATCATATATGAGCATTTATATGCAGAATATTTTACTGACAAACATAATGTGTGCTGCTGGAGAGCGATGGATGATTGAAAGCTTTGCAGAGGGAAGCGGTGGGATTTAGGCCGGCACTTAGAGAGAGGAGAGGGATCGTCTGTCCGTCTGGGTCAAATGAAAAAGCTTGTTTTCCTAAGCTTCTGAAATCTGCACATATTGATACAGTCCAAAAAGACATGGGTTGTGCTTCTGGAAATAAAAATATTCGGTGGTTGGTGTTGTTCCTCTTGGATATCGAACAATTAACTGGCCTTTCTGTTGTCTGATTGGGGGAATGCTGTCCTTCCTTTCTCCATTCTGGACTCTAATTGGTTGATTCTCGTTGTCACAGGAAAGACAGAGCTGGCCAAACAAGTGGCTCGCTATATGCACAAGGACATCAAAAAGGTATGTGATGTAGCATCACACACACACACACACACCAGTTTTTACCTTTGAGTTAATAGGTGGGATAGGTCTTTCCACCTTGAAGAGCTAAACTTTTACCTTAAAGAATTCCATTTGTATTGGTTTCCTTGGCGACTATTGGTGTCACATGGTCAACAACATTGACACACACACACACACACACACAGAGTGGTGTAGCATGCTGTGCATCTCAAGGTGTTAATCCATCCTGTGATTGCAGGGTTTCATCCGTATGGACATGTCAGAGTTCCAGGAGAAACACGAGGTAAGAAACTATTTCCCTCTTCACCTTCTTCTGGATTCAGGAAGTAGCCAAAGTGTTTGATTATGTCTCTTATGCCAGGATCACACTTAATGCATTGAATGCGTTATTCTCTGATAGAAGTTCATTCTTTTCAAATGAGAGAATCTGTTACCGCTGTATCATTCTGTTGCAGATGCTTTGGATTTATTCTACTTATGCACTGATAATGCATGCATAAACTAAAATGAATATTGCTTTTGCCCCATGTTTTTTGTTAGCTCTCCATGACGTTTTGGTGATGAAAACATTTCATTAGCGAATCAGAGTCGCAACGAAAATGTATGTTATAATACGACAATTGAGAACCGCGTCTAATCGGTTTCACCTCAGTATGTTTGAACCACGAGATCCTTGTGTAGAACTCTGCTCACAGTTTGCAGCAACACAAAGGCATTACAGATTAAGTGTGATCCTGGTGTATCATTCAGCTCTGTGCATGATGTAGTTGAACCTATTTTGACCTAACTCTCTCCCTCTTTCTCTCTCTGTCTCTCAGGTGGCTAAGTTCATTGGCTCCCCGCCGGGATACGTGGGACACGAGGAAGGGGGTCAGCTGACCAAGCAGTTGAGGGCGTATCCCAACGCCGTTGTCCTATTTGACGAAGTGGATAAGGCCCACCCCGATGTCCTCACTATCATGCTGCAGCTCTTTGATGAGGTGTGAATACACACACACACACACACACACACACACACACACACACACACACACACACACACACACACACACACACACACACACACACACACACACACACACACACACACACACACACTCACACACACAGATAGATACAGGCATCATTCTATTAGAAGAGGTAGACAAGGTCGACCTTTGTTGTGTGGCAGCTGTTGTGTAATGACGAACACTGGATTCACACACACACACACACCTACAGGCATGGATACTGCACCTTGCAAATATCAGTCATCCTGTTTCTATATGACAAGATGGACACATCTAACTCTCTCTATTATCACTCTTGCTGTCTCTTCTCAGGGTCGTCTGACAGACGGTAAGGGGAAGACCATCGAGTGTAAGGACGCCATCTTCATCATGACGTCTAACGTTGCAAGTGACGACATTGCCCAGCATGCACTGCAGCTCCGCCAGGAGGCTGAGGAAGTCAGCCGCAGAAAGCTGGCCGACAACCTCAGTGAGAGAAACATACTAAACACATACGTACACATCATGTTCCTGAAATCACCAAAATTAGTAGTTGTAACTAAAAATTGTGATCTCAGTATCTAGTAAAATTATAATTTTATCCATTGCAAACACACACACACTAACTCATCATACAGCCGTCTTGGTAACCAAAGGACAGGTGAATAAAATCACAGGTGAATCTAAGTGTTGCCACTGTTTGTTCTCCAGATGATGTACAAAAGAGTGATGACATCAAAATCTCCCGACAGTTTAAGGACTCTGTGATTCGACCAATCCTAAAGGTAACACATACAAACACATTCATTACAGGCAGATGATGTCATTGTTGTAGCTCTTGTTTTTGTTTAACTGTTGTTTTTTGGTCTTCTGCAACTGACTGTTGTTGGCCTGACAGGCGCTAATTGTTTTTTGGTTCCCACTTAGGCCCATTTCCGGAG
>NW_027279096.1:5000-145000 GCF_046629955.1 Centroberyx affinis | reverse complement strand
AGTCCTGATCTCAACACATGCACACACATCAGTCCAGATATGAATTAAGTGGGGTAAGGGAATGTGTTTGCAGGTATGGTTCTCATAGTAGCTTATCACTCAGGACTTCAGGCTATAACATGGAGCCTCTCATCTCATCTTCATCTTCATCAGTGGATAGAAGCCATGGTGTGAGTTGAAATGAAAAGGCAGGAGCACTTTGCTGCATTGATAGTCTTTCTAGGCTTATAGATCGACTTAGTTGCTTTGTTCTCACTGTCCAGTCTCAATGTTACTGTTATTGATCCAGAAAATATCTATACAGATTGCTTGTAACAGTTTTGCCTTTGTTGAGGCAAGTCAAGTAATCTAATGTGTTTCTTCTGGTGGTCTAATAGATTTAATTTGCACTCAGTGAAAACAGGGCCAATGTATTTAGAGAGAGATACCATGTATATAACAGAAGACGTTACATGTATATTTAGACTCAGTGTCTTTGTTTGCGTAGGAAATTCATTAAGCCAAAGTTGAGGTGATGATTCATGGCAATTTCTTGAGGCAATAGAGTCGTTAACATTTGGCAGAGATGCAGAATAGCCAATGGAGCAAATTTAATGTGGATATTGATGAGAGGATTGTAACTAGTAGTAGTAATACTGCTTTTATCTCTGAAACACCAAGTGATTCAATACAGAGATGAAGATTTTTTGCCAGAGTGGATAACTAATAGCCACTTTCCCACTTTGAATTTGTCCATTTGCTGTCGAGGAAAGAAAGCTTTAATGGCCAAATATTGTCTTACATTGCCTCAGATTGTTGCCTGTGTGTTATGGCCATTAGAGATCAATGTGTTCACCATAATGCACGTTTGTCTTGTGGAGAAAACCTCACCAGCAGAGCTTACATTGATAAATTATAAATACACATTAACACAGCCTGCTTATTCATTTCATTTTGTGAAAAAATGTGTTGGTGGAGAAATCACACAGGCAAAAATGTATAGCAGTCCATTTGAATTATGGGTAATATCACTGCCTTGTGAATCATTTCTGTTGATGCACGTTAAATGTTAAAGACTCGCCTCTGTCATGACACTGTGCTCTGGTGCTGCACAGTCTGTTTTGTGTCTTTGCAGGCAAATCCATTTGACATTAAGAGGAATATAGAGACATAAAGAAATAATATTTAAGTACTTGTATCATAAATGTTTGATGTGAACAGCATGTTGACAAGGCGCCAAACTTAATAGGATGACATTTTTCATTCTTGTATCCCGACATGCACCGTGTAAATAAAGTCATCACAACAAAAAGGGAATTCCTCCTTTCTTTGTTCTGTTTGTGTTGCACTGACACTGACTGACTGATAGATGGATGGAGAGGTGGATGGATGGATGTGTGTGTGTGTGTGTGTGTGTGTGTGTGTGTGAAAGAGAGAGAGAATACTGTGTGTGACAGACAGCTGTGCCTGGGTGGGAATTCTACAACAAAAACGCTTGTCCACCTCGTGAAACAACATGACAGAGGAATTTCCCTGGAATGCCGGTTTGTGTGTGTGTGTGTGTCAGTGTGGGGGTGTGTGTCGAACGTTGGGAGGGAATGCAGCAGGACAGTCCTGAATGCCATAGAAATGTAGAGGGCATTTCACACACACACACACACACACACACCACAGGCATGTCTCCCCTGTAGGGAGGGATTAGCATGCAGGAAAAAGACACATTCACTCTTACTGTTCCCCGCCTGGACCCCCCACAACACACTCACATACACATACACACACACACACACTCATCCTACTTCACACACTTATACACACACAGTCACAAGTGCTTCACAACCGCTAGAATATTTATGGAAAGGAAGTGGCATTAGTAGTAGTATAAATCATATATTTACATGTTTCTTCCCCATTCGTGGTATTTTTATGACATTGCAAGGATTTTCTCTCAGTCTTTTACACTTTTACACACTGAATGTACAAGATTTTAGGGACATCTTCCCAATATTCTCAATTGTCTCTTAAAATCTTATCTACATCTCCTTTGTGATTGGTAGAGATTTAATAAGGGATAATGGCTTTTACCTGGATTCACCGCACCATGTACTTAATGAAAAGAGTAGGTGTCCCTAATATTTTGTACATTCAGTATATAATAATCAATGTCTGCACTAGTGTTTGATTAATCATGGCTGATGTGTTTGATGTGTGTCCTAAGTGAAAAGGCTCCTATATCTCACATGAAAGGTTACCAGACCATTAGTTGCACCTTTTGGTAACTAAAAAGAGAATTTTTTTTCTCAGCAATTCATTCATTTAATTCAAAACATGCAGTAAATTGTGGTAATCCTGCAATGTGATGTAATAGTAAATATAAAAACCTTTTGTACTTTTTCACCCAGGTTCTTCTTCTTAACCTCATACCTCCCTATCATACATCATCATTTTAGAGACAGGAGTATTTGTTGCACCTATTGTCATCATGGCACTGTGCCTCTGACCCTTGCACTATTGGCTTTGCTTGTAATGTCAATGTGGAATTTAAGGTTAATGTGCGGTTGCACTCATTGTACGTCGCACTGGAAAAGACTCATCTAAATACCTAAAAGGTCATACTACGACTCGACCATCCTATTTACATCCGTGGTTAATAGAGGGATAAATGCTTCACGCCTGCAGATAAAGGTGTATCTACACCGTCAACTACACCGCCGCTCTGGAGGCGGAGCAACAGGGCAGCAAACATTTAAAAGTGAGAGTTTGAAGTGGCTACATCTGGACAGTAGATCAGGTTTTGCTATGATACCTTGAGGCCTTTCCCGTCTCTTATAACCCTCAAACACATCTACACTTTATGGTTTTAGGAAGTCTAGCTGGCGTGTGTGTGTGTGTGTGTGTGTGTGTGTGTGTGTGTGTGTGTGTGTGTGTGTGTGCGCGTCTATCCGTTTACCCTCCCTGAGGAAGACAGGAGAAGGAGGAGAACGAGAAGAGGCTCTTAGTCCGTCCGTCAGGCTATTTCTGACTGCTGCCATTTCTCTGATTAGATTATGGAGAAACAGAAACCTAGCCCTCCATCCTCCTAACCTCTCTCTGTCTATCTCTGCAACTCTGTCTCTCTCTCTCTCTACATTTTTTCACTCACTCCCCCCATCCTCCTTCTGTCTCACTCTCTCTCTCTCTCCCTTCCTCTCTCTCATGTACGGTTTCTCCCTCTCATCTCTCTCACACACACACACACACACACAATCCTTCCTTCCCTCCTCAGGTACTGTCTCCCTGCCTCTCTCTCTCTTGCTCTCTCTCTCTCTCTCTCTCTCTCTCTCTCTCTCTCTCTCACACACACGCACACACACACAAATGGAGGAGAGTTCAAGGTGTGGGGGGGGGGGCAGAAAGGGAGGGAAGAGAAGGAGAAGGGAACAAAAGATCAATCATCGGAGGAGAGAGAGAGAGAGAAAGAGAGACACATGCAGGAAACTAGAAAGATGGGGAGAATAGAGTTGGAGGAGGAAAAAAATGACAGCGAGAGAGAGAAGATGGATAAAACACTTCTGAGAGAGATGGAAGGTGTAGGCACAGAGCCCAAATCTATGTAGCCTACAATATAACCTCACACACTGTGTTCTCTTGCTGATAATATACAGTATATACCTGTATATATATATATATATATATATATATATATATATATATACATAACCTTTCTAATAACAGTAAACTATGACCTCCAGTTGGTGACATATGGCAAGCAACCACAAAATAATAAAATCATTAATTTCTGCTTTTTTTTTTCTTAAATGACCCCATCCTCGTATACCTAACCTCTGAATTTCATATGAAGCTTTATTTCAGCCTATAAAATGAGGGTAAACTCTGCTCTGCAAATGAAAAGGTGGGTAAAGTGAGTTTAGGTGTGTTTGTCCTCCTCTACATCCCTCATCAAATCAGTTTTGTAGCTCTTGCCCCATGCAGCAGCGGCTCAGAGGCTCCGGCCAGGTGGAGGTGGTGAATGATGTACGACCAGAGCCTCGCCCATTATCATATCTGTCCTGCTCTTAACGGGGGATTTTCATCTGTGTCCCTCTCCTCTCCTCTCATCTCCTCTGTCCTTTCCCCTCTCTCTCTCTCTCTCTCTCTCTCTGGTCCCCCAGGACACAGTGCGATCGATTACACCACCATTACCTCGTTCCACTCAGCTCTTAGTTTAAGAAGATGCTCCTCAGTCACAGATCTGTAAAGTATCACAGCCTACACTGTAACTCTTTTTATTTTAGGTTTGGATTTTTGTTAAACTCATTTGCTGCCATACTAGTGTTAATGCTTCACATGTTGGTAGGCCATAAAAATTAGACTCTTGGCACTTGTGCTCATGCCTGGAGTAATGGCGGCTGTGATGCTCGCGGATTGTGATGGCATCATGGCAGTGTTGTGGGTGGGATGGACCGAGGTGCACACCGGATGTTCTCCAGCCGCGAGCTACTGCCAAACCCGTCCGGCTACCGCAAGGCGAGCACGTGACAGTCCCCTGGGAGAATTAGCATAAAAGACAAATAAAGGACCCCACCAAAAACACACCAGTCTGCCCTCCTTTCTTTTAAAGAAAAGGAACAAATCCATTCTGCCTAATTCGAACCTTGCTCAGGGACAGCTCGCGTGGCAGATTGCAGTCTAATTAGTTTAGAGGGAATTTAATTCAATTAACTTTCCACAGCTCCGCGCGCCCCGCCGCTGGGCTGCTTTCAGAGCGCGGGGCCAGAGCTCGAGATCTAATTAGTGTGTTTGGAGAAGCTCTCCTGCGCGCGGCCATCCCTCGCTGCTCCAGCTGTGGTGTGTGTGTGAGTGTGTGTGTACTGTGTTCTCTCGGGACCTGGTTTTTATCCTAAAAAGCTTCTTTTTTAAGTAACATGCCTTTATCCATTAGGATAATATAGGTCTGGTGTGGCAGTGCATTGAAGAGATGTGCATCGCATATGAATAGCCGCATTGAAACAGTTGCCTCGCATAATATTTTGGGTGATGAATTCCATAATCTTGAACTGATGCTATATGACTTTTGATATAAATGAATGAAAACCTTTTTATTTTGGTTAGTAGTGAGGCTAATCCTGACTCCAGTTTTGCCGCTCCAAATTAACGTTTTGAGGGAATAGGAGAGCAAATTTTGACAGTTAATCAGTTAATCTATATCAGTTAATCTAAATCAACCCCCTGTGTTTGTTTGTTATATATATATATATATATATATCGGTTTTGTCTCATTTGGCAATGTGAGATTCACTAAATGCATTTTGTGCCTCAAGTTCCTCTTGGCTATAAATCGCCCTGAGCAAAACGCATCATCGCCTTCAAGAAAATATTATGCTTTTTAGTCAACTCCGACACATGGAGTCAGAATACACGTTGGGCTCTGGTTACTTCAATAATTATAATTTACAGTGAAAGACTTTTACCCCCGTGCTACTCCATCTGGATATTTATGCAATAAATAGCCTGCTTCGCTTCACGTTGAGCCTTTAACAACGTCTCTAATGTAAATCACGGCCTCGACTGACTTGCCTATTACTCTCGTAAAACGGTGGCAACACACCATAATAATAAGAATGTAAAAGTGAAATATGTTTTTGGCTATCTTTAATCAATAATTACATATTTGTCCGCCTATAGTCCTTGAACAGTAGCCACGGTTAGTCAGAAGTGAGGACCAAACCCACCGTTTAATAATGTGGGACAACACTTTGTGCTTTTACCTGAGTGAAGTGTTTATGTAATTTCTCCACCATCACCAGTCACATGCTGTGGTGTTGCTCCTGTCTCTAACCCGGTTAGACGTGGGCCGCCGTCTCGAGCCTGAGCGTCACGGTACATTCCGGTAATTGGGGATTGAAATGCGGGGACAGGCGCACCGACGGGACCCCCGGCCCCGGGCCCCCTGCGCACCGGCTCTCATCCATCACCGGGTAAATCAAATGCACACCGCCAAGCCGCCCGGCTCTGCTGCTGCAGACTCAGGCCTGTAACGGCAGGAAGTGGGGTTTTTTTTTTTTTTTTTTTTAAAGGAAGAGAATATATTAAGAGGAGTGATGAAACGACACATTTTAGTGACACAGGTAGGGAGCCGGCTGTATGAGCAGCAGCTCATATTGGCTTTGGTTGTTTCAACATAGTGTCAATCCAAATATAGGAGTTATTATACAGAGATTAGGGGAGCAAGCTGCAGCAAATGCTGGAGAAAAGAACTATAGTAATCCTACAATACATTTTAGAAGTATACAAGGCCTATACAAATATCACTGCAAAACTAGCCTATAAGTCTCTATAGGACCTCAACAGAGGTTGTTCTCTCTCTCTCTCTCCCTCTCTCTCTCTCTCTCTCTCTCTGTGTGTGTGTGTGTGACAACCAAACCTCTCTAATATTCATTGTGAGAACACAGAGCTTTAAATGTTATACAGTAGGCCTAAATAGTCAATATTGGCTACGCCAAGGCCTAAATCAAAGTCTAAATCAAAATCGCATTTTAAGAGT
Organism: Centroberyx affinis; assembly: GCF_046629955.1. Lineage (NCBI taxonomy): Eukaryota > Metazoa > Chordata > Actinopteri > Beryciformes > Berycidae > Centroberyx > Centroberyx affinis. The sequence continues at coordinate 138,498 of NW_027279096.1, read as the reverse complement.
GGGTCAAATTCGATGAGAAAACACAGACACACGAGCTATAGGCTATAACAAGGACATTCAAACAAAATCAATTTCAGTGATAGTGAACATTTACTCAATTTCACCAGATTTAGTGTATGTTAAATTATGTTACAGATAATAAATTAGGCTATAAAAAAAGGATAATCAAGATCTTCAATGGCATAATATGTACGAATTAATCGGTTAGTCTCCATTGTTGAACAGGTATGTTTAATCCAATTTTAGGCCTATTTCAGTCATTAGGCTGCAACTAGAATTATATTAGAATTTTGTTAAAATCATTGCAATGGGCTCATTAATGAAGTGATTATGGAATTATCAAATTAACCAACTTTGCATTGGGGGATCAATTCGGTTGAGGAAAATGTAAACTCAGTGTCTATATTACCTCCGAGCCGCAGGAAACCTGTTTTGCCTTTTGTCCCTGTGGTTTCATTTTGTTTCAGCAGCTGGACAGCAGCCGCGTGGCATCAGCTGCACACTCAGATGTGCGCGAAGATGTTGCTCTGCAATGAAAACACCTGCATGATCGGGCCTGTCGTTTTGACTTCAAATAAAGTAAATAATTTAAAGGAAAATGTGTTAATTTGATTGGTGTATTTATATGTGGGCTGAACTACAGCCCTTTGATTGTGTTTTAATGCGCGACAAAAAAGGTTACACTCTGGACCTGAGACTGTAAGTCAATATCTGTCTCAGTCTGAGGCCGCGGAAGCAGCTTTTAGCACATGGGACATGTTACTCTCTGAGAGTTCATGATGGATGCGCCAGGCTCTGTTCGCTTTTCGCTTTTGATTGACAGCTTCACTTGCGGTTCAGACCACCACTGCGTGTCACGGGACAGATACCGGTTGGGCCTCCCGCGTGGCTTTTCTTTGTGTTGTCGCTGTCCCATCCTTTACTCATCCCTTATACCTTGTCTCTGTCCATACGTCTCACCATCTCTCCATCAAGACCGACCATCCATCCATCCATCCCTCCACCCACCCGTCCGCCCATCTATCATAGTGCCCCCCCCCCCTCCACACACACACACACACACACACACACACACACCCCACCTCACGCACAAACACACCTATAGCCTAGTAGTCTACTTGCTTCGTTAGGCCAATCTGCATCCACCATCCCGCGGCCTCTCTGCATACAGCGCGGCAGACACAGCGGCAGACAGGCGGCTGTTCTGCGGCCGGTGTCTAACGGGAGGAGGACCATCGGAAACAATTACCGTCACAGGGAGGCGACGGGAGCAGAGAGGGACCAAACGTTGGGAATTCAATTAGGCCCCCTTCTCTACAGATCATGCCCCCCTTTTTGGTTGAAATAAGATGTTTTCCGACTACAAGGCAAAAGGCCAATTAATCGGGTCTGCGCGTGGCTCACACTGCAGCTTTTTTTTGTCGAAACAAGAGATTTTGTGATTACACGACGGAAACAGGGCGAAGATACTGCTTCAGTGAAAAGTGTAATTATTATTAGGTTATTTAATCCACACTGGCTTCCCTCACTCATAATAGCCTATATTAATAATGGACTAGGGTCATTAAACAAGGCAAGTTTGAGTAGCCTTCTCCCCCAAACAAAACGTATTAATTGATTTCTCAATTGAAAGGCATCTATAGCGTTTCTCTATAATATTCATATAGGGACCTACATCTTTGATTTACTGTGATATTAAAATGATTAGGCTGTAGGATTACTATAGCTGTTACAATGAAAATATCACTGAAGCAAAGAGGTGATAATTGACCCGTTATGGTCACGATATTAATAACGGGCTAGAAACACTAGAAAGGGATAGTCTATGTTAAGTGCGTCCAGTGAAGTAAGGTTTGAATATTCCCTATAATCCCTATAGTCGGGTCCCTCTCTCAGGGGCCTGGAGGAGCCTCTAGGGGCCCATTGTGCTCCCCTCTGTTGACTCAGACGTCATGAATGTAAAAGATCCCCGTTACTGTTTCCGTCAAATCGCTCCATGAATGTAAAAGTCCAAAGTTAAAGCCTCCGCGGAGAAGAAGTCTCCCCCTGCGCTGGAGCACTAAAGGGCGGATTAGCGGCTGGGAGAGACCGGTCCCTTCTTTGAAGGGATTAGGTTTAAATGCTTAAAGCGGGAGAGCTAGGGTCGCTCCTGTGCTGCTCTTTTGGGAGGCAGGGACAGACAGAAACGGGCGGGATGGTTTAACTTTGAAACAGTTTAAGTTTCTCGGTAAACTCACCTCTGAACCCGCCAGACGGGACATGGTCACACAACAGACGGCCTGTGAGCTGTCCTGGGCTGGTGTGAGAGCCCTAACGAAAAATCAACATAATATTCCTCTAATGTTACTATAGGGATTTATAGTGTGTCTGTGGTACTGGATAGTGAGTTTATGGCGACCGTATGGCACTTTTTTTTTAAAAATATATTCTGTGGTCACTATAATATTCCTATAGGAATTTAGTACTCCAGTCAGTTTACAGAAGCCTACTTTACGGTATTTTCAAGTCCTATAGGACCAATATAATATTCCTATAGCCTAATATTCGTAAAGGACTTTGCTGTGACATTTGTAGTAAAGACAGGGGCCTCAAAACTGCACCGAACTAGCCCGCGGTAGGCAGTTTTATAGAAATACTTAGGCTAGTACTCTCCACATATTCTGACTGATGGTGTCATTATCTCAGGGCGGCAGGTGCTGGTCGCAGACAACGATGACATCTCCGTGAAAGAAGTAGCCACCGAGTAAGGCACAAAATCTTTGCAGAAATGACACATCACACAATCACTCCATTGTTGAAAAAGTATCTGATAGGCTATAGTTGCTGATTTGGAATATTCCAAGCTCTTCCCATGCAGGCCAATAATTTCAATGAATTAGAATTAGATTTAGAATTTGACTTGCAATTTGAACTATGAGTAGAACAAAAACTGGAACTACAATTAAAATTGAAATTAGAACTAGAACCTAGCAATAACTAGAACTAGAATCAGAATTAAAATTAGAAGTTAACAAGAAGTAGAACTGGAATCAGAATTCAAATTAGAACCCTAACACGAACAATACCTCATAGCTACAATTCAAATTAGAATTAGAACCATAATGAGAATACGGCGAGAATTAGAAAAAAAATACATGATACTAAGTTACATACTGTGTTCACAACCGAGAAAAGTAGCCCATTACCTTCATCGTGGCGTTTTGCACTTTCTAAATTCACTCTGTATAATTGTTTAACACCTAAACGTCAATCTACTGGTATGAAACAATAGATGGGGCTTCATCAGCACGGCTCTTTACAGGGTATAAGAGGTCTAATGTCTGGCCTTTGCTTGCCCCGGGCTCGCAGCACCGGTTACAGAAGATAATCACTGAGAGGGCAAATGAGCGATGTGTAGCCTTCTTCCTCTAGTACGTCATGAAAAACTGCGCGGCCTCGGTCCTTAAAACAGCACGGATTCCGACCTGCCTAGTGTTCCGCACCTCACACCAACCAGACAATAAACACTTTAACCAAATCTTATTCATAGTTTAACTGAGTCGGGCCTTACTATGCACAGCAAAGTGTGTGTGTGTGTGTGTGTGTGTGTGTGTGTGTGTGTGTGGTGGGGATATCTAATGACATTAAGGAGCATCATCATGCAGCCGCTGGTCAAGCAAAGAAAGATAAGAGCGCACACTGAGCACGCGCACATACACACCCAAACCTAATCAATTTCTCGCGTGCGCGTAAAACATAATTTGGGTTTGCGATTATATTATTTGGTGGGATTTATCCACTAACAAAAAGCCTCTTAATTGCATAAACCGATCTTGAAAGCCAGCAAGCAGCCGTGACGTTAAATAGCCCAAGATTTGGAAGCTGGAGCACGCGCCTCCCTTTATGTAGCCTAACCTACCTGACTGCCGGTTTGAAGCCCGGTCTGTGATGGGGGCCGTGTGGGATATGACTTATCACATTGTATGACACCGAACAATAAACTTAAACCAATTTCTGAGGCGTCAATGCGTTTATGGTTAGCCTGTCGTGGTTGCTCACTTGTCTGAGGTGCTTTCCGCAGCCAATTCCCTCACTCGTCATACATCAAACTGACGCTCACTCCGGTGACATCTTCGTAAAACTGATCGGAATCAAATCAAAGCTTTTAATCTCAGGAATCACCGTCATATCTGGAGGTTTTCCCTCACATAAAGACTTCTGTGGCTGAACCGTGGTTGTTTCTACAAGCCGTTTGCGGAGAGTCAAACAATATTGAACGATTGTGGAACATTCCTTGGTGCTTTCTGCACCTGTGTTTGTAATCGTGCATTAGGATAGATTTTGACAACACTATTATAAATGAATATCATCTCAAAAGTTATCGCGTCTGAAGCACATTATTAGTTTCATTGCACAAAATGATCACACATTAGCCTTTCGCCGAAACAGCACCTGAAGTTGGCCGCGCACTGAAGTTTACATCCTCAGTGTCTTTGCACACAAATGTTCTTCGAAAATGCGTTCATTATCGGAGAATTGCCGGTGAGACATCCGTTATCGGACACGTCGTGCTTCTTTCATTTTCCCCCAAATTTGGACCCGCCATAAGCAGTTGCTCCACAGTATTCAAACGCGTTTACTAATGCATGGGCCGGTGGCATTTTATGCCATTTAATTTTGTGTAACGATACACTGATATTTTGGAGTTCAAAGTCAGTCTGCTTACCGAGCAATCAGACAGGCTTATTCGCCTGTGGCTACCAGTAATAGGTGAGCAGCCTGCTGATGCTGTTTGTCTAGGCTACTTGTGTTTTCTCGGCTCCTAAAGCCTTGAATCAGTAGCCTATCTTGTCAACAAATAGTTGTGGAATAAACTGGAAATTATGTCATTGCTGTGCGGGTCGGGGGAGAGCAAAACAATAATAGACATTAAGCATAAAAGCGCCACACTTGGCTGTGTGTCCGAAAATGGACCTAAGGGTTCAGAGGTTTCATGCGCTGAAAGGCCTAATATGGGCTTAAAGGAAAGGCAGACATTTAGCCAGAACTACCAAACTTCGCCAAATTCTATACGCTTTATCTGACATTTACGTTATAGTTTGTGGTTTAAGTTGGTGAATCATACTCCTTGTTGGACGCACCACGAGCTGACACCTGCGCGCTGGTGATGTTCCAAAGCGCGTGGGCGGTGCGAGCGGTGGGAGGGGGGCAGTCCGTGTCCGCGCTCACTGGCGGTACCCTCCTCCCCTCCCCTCCCTTTACTCGAGAGGCATTGTCATGGAAACTAGACCACCGCCTCGCTATTGTCTCGCGCTCTGCCAAGTTTATTATAAACACTGCGCGAGCTGCACAGTGCGCTGTCAAACGGAGCGCGAGCGGACGAACGACAGTCAGGGAAGGGAAGCTGAACAGACAGACAGAGAGAGAAAACGTGGAAGGAAAGGAAATGAAAAAGACGACTGATAAGAGAGTGAAACTTTAGTGAGAAAGGGGGAAATATCTGGATTTCTTTTCCAAGCAAGTGAGAAAGAGCCTCGTGACAGTGTCACCAGAAGCAGAGAGCTGGAGAGCCGAGAGACAGACAGCTCGAGCAACTCTCAACGGCTTTGATTCTTTTGAACATCACCCAATCTGCAGTTTTTAACCTACAAAAATAAACGGCAACTGAAAACAAAATTGAAACTCCAACATCAGATATTGTGACTGAGTTTTCAGCTAGAACTTCGTTTTTGCACGCCGGGGGTTCCACTCGCTGACCTCCATGTATAAGATGGATTACTCCTACCTGAACTCCTATGACTCCTGCATGGCGGCCATGGAAGCCTCGGCCTATGCGGACTTCAGCTCCTGCAGCCAGGCCAGCTCCTTCCAGTACAACCCGATCCGCAGCGGGCCGTTCTCCAACCCGGGCTGCACCCCGCTTAGCACGGCCAGCTGCACCCTGGGCGCCCTGCGGGAGCACCAGCCGACACCTTACTCCACAGGTAAACTGTTCTGTTCTGTTCTGTTCTGTGTGTTCAATTAAATTAACAGGCAGTTAACCTATTTAACCACGCAGATCCATCTATTCTATTCTCATCTCTGTTTATTCATTTTGTATGTAAAAGCAAATAGAGTTATTGTTAATTAGTCTATAATTGTTTAGAAGGTAAAGTGTCTATCTCGACGTCTCCATCCCCTTCCCTCTAGCTTGACCAATAAAGTAGGTCTATCCCATTAATTGGAAAAATTAATAGAAAATCTGTAGCCTAATGCAAAATATTAAAATGGTTAGTCTATTATTCGTTGTAATTGATCAAACATCTCTCTTTGAGTTAACTGTTGGTTTATTGAGGCCTAATACTCAAAGGTAATTGTGGTTTCATGGGTTTTGGTTCAGTAGACTTAATTCCTACACGTGCATGGGAATGAAACCACTGCAAAAGTCACTGAGGAGAGAAAAGGCCATGAACAATTTCATGGCCTAAATCACCGTGCTGCTAACATTTATGCTACATTTTAGTGCAATCTGCATTTCTAGTAAAGATAGGCTACTGAAAAACTCTAATGTCTATAGAATATTAATTTGCGACTATATTCATCCTAACAAATATTTCATAGATCAGAAGGCAGTCAGGTAATAATAATAATGATAATAATAATGCGTTTAGAAGTTGCACATTTGAGTTTGCCGGAATCAAAGTTCAAAAAGACACACACACACACACACGCACACACACACACACACACACACACTTGTGATACCTCATAGACAAACTGTTGTTAAAGCCTAATGAAAGCTCTCACAATTTTGCCAAAAAACAACCTATTTAAATTTAAACTTAAATAAATGTAAACATTTATTTCATTGTAGCTAAGTGTGTCCTAAACGATTGTTATGGCAGTAATTCGCCACAAAACATATTGCATGTTAGGCTTCATGCTGCCTTTTGCTCACTATCTGCTTAGACTAGCCTAATTTTATTATTTTTGTTTGTTTTGTTTTACTTTTCTTTTTCAACAGTGAAAAACTATCCTTCATCAACTCATTTTCTGTGGGTTTTGAGAGGCTTTGCACGCTCTAAAATGCTTTATGGATGTTTGTCTGGCTGTAGTATAAACTAAACCTATAGTCAATACCTAATTTAATTTTAAAATAATTTTGTATCAGTTATCATCATTCAAATGAAATTGGTTTCTGTTTATAGAGACTAGGCCTACGTGCATTGCCGTTGAATTATATGCTATTTAACATGCTCACGTTTATTCTAAAACATTATTTTTTCAAATGCCTCAAATAGCCAAAGAAGCCTAATTAAATTGTCTTAGGTCTTTATTTGTAAATTTACACAGCCTATATTCCTCTTTTTATCCAACATATAATAGGCTGCCAACAGTGCAAAGAGCCTCGGGGGTTTCATTCAAAATTATATTATAAAAGGGACAAAATCTTTTTGCATACATTTTAAATGAAACAAATAGCCTATTGCACTATATAATAGCACTATTGCTAATTTTTTGGGATAGATTCCAGGTCACTAACAAAATGTATTGGGCCTACTCTTAATATAGCTTGTGCCTTTCTAACAACTTGTTATAATATTATAATATAATGTATAATATAATCTTATAATGTTAGGTATTTGTTTCAAAATGTTAATGTCCATCAAGTTAACGTAGGTCGGTCCTCGGTTCTGATTTGCTGAGTCACTGTGTGAAATAGGAGCTGTGAATTGTGAATTTAAATATTAATACTAATCGAAAATCACTTTCATACCACTGCGTTTAGAAACCACGTTGTTTAACTAGGTTAAGAAATAGTCTACATTGCTTGGCGAAAAAATAACAATTAACGTAAAAGATTACATGAACATTGTCCTTTTTAAAATACCCTAGCCTAGTCGTTTTTTAAAAAGCAATAACCCGCTCGAGGCCACAGTGATTCAAGAAAAGCCATTTTAAATTTACACCGGTTCTCCTGGTGCCTGAAGCTGGCTTATTGATATTTTCTATTTAAACCAGTGAACTGACGACGTTATTTTTTCCCGCAGTCCCGTACAAGTTCTTCTCGGACCCGTCCGGTCTGAACGAGAAGCGGAAGCAGCGGCGCATCAGGACGACCTTCACGAGCTCCCAGCTGAAGGAGCTCGAGCGGGTGTTCGCAGAGACGCACTACCCCGACATCTACACCCGCGAGGAGCTGGCGCTGAAGATTGACCTCACAGAGGCGCGGGTCCAGGTGAGAGGGGGTTTCTGGGAGGAAGATGGCAGACAGGACAGACAGGATTAGGTGTATTTTTAAGGATGAAATTAATTGAGGTATCTATTCAACTACTGAATTTGCTTTCTCTAATCTACAGTATATTTTGTGTTGATTGCTTTTCTTTATGCACCTTGCTGTTGAAATAAAATCACCTACCATCTAATTAATGAATGCAATTAATTTAACTTTGAATGCAATAAGTACAGTGAATTTATTTTGCTGGGTTCTTGTTGAAATGTCCAATCAAATCATCCACGCTGTCTCCATAATCAAATCTACATTTAATGTCTGTGTGTGTTCAACAGGTCTGGTTTCAGAACAGGCGTGCCAAGTTCCGTAAGCAGGAGCGTGCAGCCAACGCCAAGTCGGGTGCCAACAGCTCTGGCGGCAGCACCGGCAGCAGCACCAGCAGCAGCTCTGGAGGCAAGAAGGGTGGCGAGCCGAGGTCTTCCTCGGACGACGACGAATCCAAAGAATCCACCTGCAGCCCCACTCCCGACAGCACCGCGTCCCTGCCCGGCTCGGCCAGCGGCAACATCGGCAGCCCCGCTAGTCTGAGCCCCAGCCCCGCCCCTGCCAACAGCGGCTACGCCAACACCTCCAGCTCACCGGTTCTCCAAGGGCTGAAGCCTCCCAGCTGGTCCAGCCTGGGCCCGTCTAACCCGGCCATGGCCCAGCCTGCCGCCCAGACTCAGGAGATTCTGAAGGCCTGGCAGCCGGCGGACAGTATGACCGGGCCCTTCGCTGGCGTCCTGTCCTCCTTCCACAGAAAACCCAACCCCACCATCAAGACGAACCTGTTCTGAAGCACAGACAGAGAGAGAGAGAGAGACATTCTACAGTCTACTGGAACAGTAAGGAGTTTGTAGCTTTTGTGGACAGAGTCGGGACACGCCCGCTCACATTATAGCCCTGAATTCACTGTTGTAGTCTGCTGTAGTCCAGTGAAGCCCCCGGTCCTGCTGGTATCTGCTCTAAAGAACCGCCCCGTCAAATTCTCGGAAGATTTAAATCTCAGACACGCACAGAAAGAGTTCTCAAAGGTCTGGTCACTGATTTTCACACCAAAAGGATTAAATACGCAACTGTGCATGTGTTGTACACTCAAAAATCTAACTGGGCACGGCCATGTCCCCCTGAATTTTCCCTCCTGCTATGACTGAAACGCCAGAGCTACTGATACAAAAACTGTGTCCATCGATGGCTCTTCCATCGATGAACTATGAGAGGGACAAGAGACTGTCCACTGTCCACTCTACTTAATTGTATTCAACTCTTTCTGTACAGGCCCTTCATTTATGACCTGACAAAAACTTTCCAAGTGAGTGTTAAAGGATGTTTGTATGTCGCCTACACCACCGGTATGATATTTGTTGTGTTCTGCCCTCTTTCATACAGAATTGCTTTGAGTGATATACACATCGGATGTGCATACACATGTACGCATGCACACAAACACACATACACACTCTCATACTCTCTGCCATTGTCTTTTTCCATCTCTCGCACACTCTCACACACACAGATTGCATTGTAGCGAATACTGTCGTGCACTTAGCGGTCCCCCGGCGACAGCGGCAACTCTGCTGAGAATGGCAGTCAGGTACGGGTTTAAAGCAGATAGCTAAACACTAGGCCCCAGTCTCTGCTGGGGGAACAAAACCTAAAGTGTTACCAGCAAGCACAACTTCCTCTAAGCCCCTGACAGAGAGACCCCAGGGGGACCCCACCAGAAGGGACCCCCTAAATCTCCTTGCCGAGCAGAACAGGGCACCCCAAAATCCAATTAGGGCGGCCGGGTCCAGACACAACCCCTCCCCAGTGCATCCCCTCCTCCCTTTCTCCTCCATCCTCCCTGCCTTTACTGTATCAAGTCCTGACCGCCCCCACTGCCCCTCTCATCCTCTCTGTGACCCCAAGTAGTATGCATTCACTACCTCTCTGTCCCATCTTTGCTTTCTCTATCAAACAGTGGGCACTTTGTTCAAATTCAGCAAGCGAGAAAGGCGGAGATGCTGAAGCGTTGTTTCCCCTCGCTTTTCAACTGAAATCTATCGTCAACAAGAAAGATGCGTTAGACACAGAAGACTGGGGGCCGATTCACCGTACCAACTGCCTCTTCCCTCTGCGGTACTGCAGGAGCATGAGGGTTTGAAAGCCGTAGTTGAGTGTACACACACGCTTGGGCACGCATTCATCGATCAGTCCAATTATACTGACTTGTAGTGGGCGTTGGCATCACGGCATGTCCAGCTCAGCAGCAGTCCCACTTCATCATTGGTTCCTACATCACTAACTGAAGAGTTTTTGATGATTCTCCCATTGGAATAATGGAAATGTCTTATTGTGAGAACTCTGGCCTGTTGCAGATGGAAAGTTTCTCCTCTTTCTCAGATGTACTCCAGTTCTGCGGTACTGTAGGGAAGTGGCACATTGCTTATTACAAATGATCCCCTTTGTGATTTTGTTCTGTAGCTGGTGCTGAAATCTGTGATATGAGCTCTAGTGGAACAACAATGCTCATCACACACTCTTTTAATCACCTTTCAGCCCCATTTCACCACAGTCGATGGTGCCCACTCTGGTATGGGATGGGTTTCTCAAATGTATGACTAGCTCAACACAAGCTGGTCAGGCATGGGCAATATTTTAAAGGGATGAAGATAGGCTAGTTGTTGGCAAAGATTCCTGTGTCCATTTTTAATACTTAATACTTTTTGTCTCCCCAAAAGCTGTTTTTCCATGCTGATTTGTTCCTATTACTAATTTGCAATTGTTTGCAATTTTGCAAAAAGCAATTGTCTCCACTTTCTTTCATCTTGACAAGTTGCTTGTGTATCATCTCTATTTTATTGTAATTCACAGAGGCAAAACTGATCTCAGTGATTTTTTGGAAGCCCTGTCCTGGATATCTACTCAAAGGGTAAAGATGTGTATTTATTAATATTTTTTATTTTGTCAGTGAGCAACCAACAGATATCTTTGAACTGCCACATAAAATTTTGTGACTGGAAATTCTGTAATTAGTAATATAAATATTAGGTAGCATTTTGTTAATTTCTTTCACATTGCTTTAAAGATTTATTTCATTCCAGAGCATCTGTCTCAAAGTCCAGTATGTCCATTAAACTATGAATGGGCAGAAGCTCTATGAATGAGAAGTTATAGCACTACTCTGAATATTCTGTCTAATAAATCTACATTATGGAAGCACTACTGCAAGTGTTTAATGATCTGTTTCTTCTGTGTGACTGGATGATGACACGGCATTGTATGGTATTGTTTGTTTATCCAGGGTGGAACCGGGGAGCTCTCAAAATCAACGAAAATGCAGTCTCATGACTTTATCACATGGCATTGCTTGACATGGTTGAATAAAACACCTCAACGGCAGTCACTTTCCTGTTCCTTTATTGAAAAATAAATAGCCGATTTTTAACATAGGTAGAGGAACATGACTGGCCATTAAATTTGCTTTCAACCATTTCAGGCAGTGCAATTCGATGATGGGAATTTTAGGGAAATGTCTACTTTGCAGAGAAACAACCTGAATATCAAGTCTGGTGGAGTTTGCTGTTAATGGTTTTGTCCCAGTGGGGAGATTTGGCTGTCTACTCCTTTTCCTCGCTTTGCCCCCATTCAAATTCTAGTGAGGACAAATAAAGCTCATGGGTTAGGATCTGGGTCTACTTTCCACCAAAATTAATCAATAACCTATATGACAAAATGAGTGCGGTTCCTGCATTTTACCATAAACACTTCTCTTTTATATTTTATTGACAGGTCTATAATTAACCAGACCATGAAAAGCTCACCATAAATATATTATCAGACAGTTTCATCCTCGCATCCTTCCAGTTTTTACTGCAGATGACAGTTTCCTCTGAGAAATGTGGGGGAAAAAAACTAATATAATGAATGAATCTTTAAATTGAGTAAAGATATTAGTTTTTATTTGAAAAAAAATATATAATAATAACATGGTGTCAACAACTTACATTAACTTAACACAAACAAAGGAGGAGGCTACTCCTAAGGCTAAGAAGAAACAAGATAAAATGGTGGAGTGTGAAGGAGAGAACAACAATGACGAGTCTCTCTCTCTTTTGCATACACACACACACACACACACACACACACACAAACACACACCGACACACACAGATGAGAGGCCATTTAAAAAGGACTTAAATGACAGATCCACATTCTCTGTATTATGGCTATTATGTTGTTGGTTGTTAAAACATAAGAGACACAATATACAACACACAGGAGCATTACGCCGAAGGTTCTGTACAGCACACACACACACACACACACACACACACACACACACACACACACAGACACACAAGTAGCTGAGTCTAAGGATGGATGCAAGCTACAAGATTCAAGGATGTGTTTGGGACACAAAAGAAATAATGGGGGGAAAGAAAAAGGAGAATCTCCATCTGAAATGAGTGTGACTGTTGCATCCAAAACCCCCGACATCCTGAAAATACATCTGAAAAAAACAAATCCTTTAAGATTTGATCAAATTCAGCCCCAATTAAACAATATCAAGTTAATTTAAAGATGAAAATATTGTTTTTTTTACTTTTGCAGAGATCTTGTGGTGTGATCCACCCTTTGAGAGAGAGAGAGGTGATGGTGAGGAGGAGAAATGTCTGGGCGTATGTGGATGAAATCCACATCAGCATCTTTCCACATTTTAAAACACTAACATGGTACACCATTTTTGTTTTTGGCTTCTGGTCTCCTTGCCAGAGGGAAAGAGAAGGCAGGATTTACTTAAGGCTAAAAAGAAAGGCAGTCTGAACACAAACAATTCAACTCTTTCCCAACATGTGATACGGACTTTGAACTGCTTAAGAACATATATATATATATAGATAAACAAGAGGTGAAGTACGAAACACGAGTCCTTTCACTCAACGTGACTTGGTTGTGTCTTGTTTTCCCTAAGGTCCGTCAGTCAGCATCTACTGTTGAGGTTTGTGGAATAGCAGCACCATCTGCTGGTGAAACGAGGGAACACCAACAGCAGCCTCATATCATCTGTGTTCTGCAGAAACCTTCATCTCCCAATTTACACCCTGACTCTTGCACTTTTCTGCTTTTATTGTATTGTGAGAGGTGACATCTTCTCCCATATGTACAAAATAATTCTAGGCCAACAATAGAATCCATCTAAAACTGCCAAAAATGCATGGGTGCATTTCAAGAGAAGGAAAAACAAAAGACTTCTTCTATATTAGAGAAAAGATCACTGTTTGGTGATACAAGGTTTTTGCAAGACAATGACAATATGCTGGTTTACTCTAGTGAAGCCCCAATATAATTACCAATAGTTTCATCTACTTGGCTACGTTAACCAACTCCCTGAAAACCGCTCCAACTCTACTGACATGGCACTGCAGTAATTTAGTAAAGCGTCGAGTTTACACAAGAAAAAAAGGATCTGATTTTTAACTCTATATAAACACGTAAAGCCCATCAAACCTGGGTCACAAGGAGTTAAAAATATGATTTTTTTGTCTTCCTCTGTAAATTGAAATTTAACGTCCTCACAGACAATTAAAATGTGAACAGGAGCAACATACTGGGTAAAATATTTCAAGTGATATTTCACTTTGGTGCAGCATTTATAGTCTTACGTTTCCTGACCAGTCGACCACCAACACTGGCTGTCCCCATAACCAGCATACATGTCACTTGTTAACTTTTGTTTTAGGCTACTATAAGGTGTCTGAAAATTAGACTTCTAACATGTATGCCAATTTAAGAGGATAGAGAGTAATTCAGCCTACTTGTAATTATATGGAAGTGTCACAAAATGCCCAAATGTCGGTGGTAAAATCACACTTCAGGGGCAGGTAATGTCAAAGGTTGACAGCTAACAAAATCACTTCAGGTGAGCACATTAGAAACAGAAAATGTTGTACCAAAGTGAAATATGCACTTTCAGCTCTCACAGTGCTGGTTTGGTTGGTTCACTCCATATTCCCTTTATCTTAAAAAAAAACAAAAAACAAAACCATAAATACATGCAGAGACACTGAATCAATATCAATAACAACAGACAACACGTGCTACCATCAGAATAACAGTAGCCAACGCATCAACACAAAAGTACAATCTGAAAAATGTGAGTTGTGCTCACTGTAGCCTGACATGCATCAGGGCTCGGTCCTCTCAGTCGCGTGTTGATGACGTCAACATTTGCTGTCCGCCTCCATCACAGAAGCGTTTGGGCTCCTCAGCCGGAGCTGTGGGGTGACGTGACACTTGAGTGCTGACTGAGAATTAGCTTCTCCCCATCCAGTTTTCTACACTTGACCATTAGAGGGGAAATCACCAAACCTGAGACTTGAGAAGAGGACGCTGTTGTCAAAAGAGCCTGAACTGAGGGAGCAAAACAAATGTGGAGTGTGACTTCAAGAGTTCTTTCCAGGCTCTTAAGACAAAACGTCCTCTTCTCATTTTTTTGTTAACTTGAAAGTCTGAAATTTCCCAGCTCTGAGTTGTCTTTAATAAACTATTACCTCCACAGAAACATGTGAGGTTTCTCAGGGCAAAGCTAGCCAAACGAGCTTTACAGCTAGGATGAAGCTGCAGGTCTGAACTGACGCTACGACACGTGTGCAGCGACTCTCCGACTTGTGCAGTCTCTTGCCATCTCTTGTGGTCAAGACATCATAAATGTACTACACACATGGGTCATAGCCCCAATTCTGGCTGGTCATAATAATATTGTGTCGTCCTGCATCTTCCCCCTAGGTTCAAAGCAGGGGCTATGTAGTGATGCCTGAAGGACTGAAATGATTAGCATTAAATAAGGCCGCCTCTACCACAAAAACATCACACATACAGTACATCTGAAAAAGGACGTTGGTTCAACAAGTGTTTTTGAAAGTAAAAATGGAGTGCAATTTCTCTCAGAAGGCACAGTCTGGCATAAATTGGCACAATCCAGCTCAGCTCAGCTCAGCTCAGTTCAGTTCAGTTCAGTTCAGTTCAGTTCAGTTCAGGCCTGTTTGAGACTTGGTTGCCACCAGGCCAGTTTGGACCAATCATGGACCGGATTGGTGCAATTCATTTTTGCTGCTGCTGCTGCCTCAGGCTCTCCAGCAGGATGCGCTTGTGGGCGGGGTCTAGAACTCCCGCCTCCTCAAGGTCCTCCTCAGTGATGTCACTGGAAAAGTGCATGGGATTGGATGAGATGTAGGGAACACACACACAAAATGAAAAAAAAAAAAAGCTAAAATAGAAGTTACCTGCAACAGGTCATGACAAATAGCGGACAAAGTACTTACATTGTAGTTCTGTTTTTAGTAAAGAAATGCACAGATCTATTCCCTTAATACATATTTATGATTAACATGCTTTGGCACAGCACACAGTGCTGTAAACCTACATGAATATTTGTTAGAATATTTATTAGAATATCAGTAGACCAAGGAGATTATAATTTCAGAGTGACTCAACCTAGCTCACACCCCAACGTAGTCTTCTTACTAAAGTTGGAGATCTTGCTCCTCACCATCATGAGTCCAGATCAGTTTCATGCCTTGCCTCCATAACTTCACAATTTCTACCACTAGGACTGACAACTGTAATAGGTATGTATTGTTTTGAGTCTGCAGCATGCGTTTGTGTGTATGTGTGTGTGTGTGTGTGTAAAGACAAACTCTATTCACACACATACTGCTTCTTACATGTTATATTTCCACTTACCAATGTGTGTACCAGTGTATGTATGTTTGAGTGTGTGTACCTAAGGAACTCCAGGTCGTCCCAGCCGTTGTGCAGCAGGCCCTGCTCATACCTCTCCAGTCCCAGTCTCTGGAGCCACTCCCCCACTGAAGACTCCCCCACCGACAGAGAGGAGCTGCTGCTGCCCCACAGCGCCTGAACAGGGCAAACCAAACACAACGATTTGAAATGCATTCATTTGAATTGTAAGAACTGAGCGTATTGAAGGTTGAATTTTTACCTCGAACTAGTTTGAAATAAAAGTTGAAAGTTGAAAGTAACAAAAAGCCATGTGAAGCCATGAGTCCTTGAGCGAGACACTGAACTTCTTGCTGACTAATTGTATATCATTCTACATAGAACAGTCAGCTAACTGCCTAAAATGCAAATTTAAACAAACTACCCACCTCCTCAGGCAGGTCCTCTGCGATGCTCTCTGTGATAGGGTTTCGAGGGGGGAAGGTTCGGCAGGCGTCCAGGCCGATACCTAACCCCTGTCCCCTGAGGGGGGGCGGGGCGGAGGGGGCGCGGGGAGGCTGCCCGGGAAACTCGCTCTCGCTCAGCGTCTTTGCCATCTGGAGCACCGAACACGACTGGTCGTCTAGCGCCCCTGCCCCTGCCCCGCCCCCTCCCCTCCTGAAACCCTCCCCTAGGGCAAACGGAGCGGCGGGACTGGCTGCCGGAATCCTGACCTCGGCCAGGTCGGGGTACAGCGGTCGGGGTTTGGGGAAGGGGGCCTCGGCAACCATCTCCAGGGCCCCTTTGGGAAGAGGGGGAGGGGGGAAGTCGGGTGGGGGCCGATTCAGCGTGCTTCCGACCGGTGCTCCGCTCCCGCCTCCCTGCGCCCCTGCCACGCAAGCGCCTCCGTCGTCCTCCGAGGACCCCTCCTCACTGATGGTGCGGACCGGGTGTCCTGCCGTGGGCCTGCGTGGGTGGGAGGGCCCTGAGGCAGCAGAGGGGGGTTTGGTTCGTGCCCCAGCCAAGGGAGGAGGAGCTTTAGCTGCCTGGGGATTGGCAGAGGTGGGAGACGGGAGAAGCTCGGCTGACAGAGCAGCCGCTGACTGGTTGGGAACGCCCTCGAGGATGTAGTAGGCGGGGTTATTGTAGCTGTTCTTGCTGACAGATGGATCGTCTGACGAATCCTGCTTAGACCTTCACAACACAGAGAAACAGAATGGCTGTTTTGGCAAGTCCATGTGTGTGTGTATGTGCATGTACTTAACACACACTTTGTGTGCACAACTCACCTTGGGTCTTGACCCAGTATGAAACTTTGTTTGGACCTTGTTTGAACACTTTCAGTTGTGTAAAGATAATTGATGTTGACAATCTTTTCAAGGCAAGTATGTGTGTTTGTGTGGTTGTCTATGTATTTCTATGTCTATGTCTGTCTTCTGCTGATAAATGCATGTGTATGTATGTGAGTGTGTGTGTACCTTGCAGCAGTCTCCTCCTTGCTGCTCCTTTCTCCCTCCTCACTGACCTTTCCCAGCTCTCCTCCTAGCTGTTTACGAGCCAAAGACGGCCTGCATGGAGGACAAAACATAACAGATAGGAGTTAGCAAGTGGGACAAAATGTAGAACATAAAATGTAGAAAACACTTCAAAGAGTAAAGAGGTTAAATTGCCGGTCCACATTGCTACAAAATGTTGCACGTGTATCACGGCCTTTACAGCACTACTATCCTGACAGCATGATTAAAATGTAATATAGTTCAAGGTCTAGTTGCTTTTATCGTCACACAGACAGGCTAGTAGAATTAATTTCAACACAGGAGAAAAATCACTCTGACATTTACAACACATAACAAACTTCAGTGCAACAGTGAACATAAACACCAAACATAAACAACGCAAAGTGTGACGGTATAACACAGATGCAATTTTGCAACATTTCATCTGGGGGCCACCATTTTCTTTCTTTTATTAAGATTATTATGGTATTTCTGCTTTGTTAGACAGCAAGTACAGAGTTGGGAGTGACAGAAAAGATGAGCGAAAGAGAGGGGATGGCATACGACAAAGAGGTTGGATTCAAACCTACAATGTACAATACATAGATCCACATTTTCAAAACAAAAAGATTTTGAGGGCTACTGTACAGGGTAATCAAGCCAAGTTGAACCTCTAATCTACAAGCAACAGTATTGATTGTGATTGCATTGATTGTGGGGATATACACCAGACAATATAGACAGTAGATTTAGAAACCAATTTCCTCTGAACAATTTAGGGACAAATCTTCAAATTTCCATAACTCACCTATGAGCCTGATGCAAACACATTATATAAAACACTGATTCCCACTCAGAATGCAGCTACAAACCTGACTCAGAGTAAAACTAAGATCTTGAACCTGGAGGTATATCTCTGGGCTTATGACCTTTTCTAGCCAATTACATTTTATTTGGAGGGGAGGAAAGAGAGAAGGACTCAAGGAGCCAGAGGACCAAGGTATCTGCACTGACTACAAACTACATCAAGTGCAATGTTAACAGACTACTACTGTACTAACTTGACATATTCATGTCCCACTCTGGGAAGCAGGGTGGATTTCCCTTTAGGTCCACCAGTCTCGTCTTTGTCCACACTGATCCATTCTGAAATACAACAAAGAAAGGGTCAGAGTGCAAAAATTTTAACATCTTACACAGAGTGTCCAAACTATTAGGAACACCACCATATGTCGATTCATGTCTCAATGTCTCAGAGCTTAAAAATCCTTCTTTAACCTGTCTCCTCCACTTCATCTACATCTTCCTTTACATAACATCTCTTCTACATGGTTTAAGTGGATTTAATATGTGAAATCAGTTGGGATTCATGGCTTTTACATGGATTCAATAAATCAGTCTATTTAATGGAATGGGATCCTAATGATTTGAAAAGTTTCTAATACTTTGTATACACTCCTACTCAAATTCCCTGTGTGTGTACTGTAAGGACAATGTTATCACCACTATCTCAAAAGACACACACACACACACACACACACACACACACACATAGTGTACTACCATAGAGTCTCTCTCTGGTTCCCATCCTTTCAGAGGGGACTCGGACCCTCATGGACCCCCTGATGTTTCCTGTTTCCTCCCCACGGTGGGACAGGTAGGTGTGGAACTGCTGCGCTGTGCTGCCGATCATCGACTTCAGAGCCAACACACACTCTCCTGGTAAGCAGAAAAACATGCACATGCTTGAATACAATATTTGACTGGAAAAGATCAATTGTCAACTTGTGGACTAATTGCATAGCTAAATAGCTTAGCTGGTGGCTGACAGACATCCGCCTGAATGAAATAAACTATTTCAGGTACATGCACAAAAACACACTAAATTAAATAAAGCCAAACAAACAGAAGCAAAAACACACAGCTGAAACACCCCTTGCCAATAAACACACACTCCCATATACAACCCCCCCCACACACACCCTCTCCATACCATAGGACTCGTATCCATCCAGTGATTTCACTGTTAGCAGCAGATGTTGGTCCTGCAGGTACTCAATCTCGGAGAGGAGGGGCTTGAGCGTTGTCAGCTGTTTATTGGACCAGCCCACACGCAGGAAGTTGACGTTGTCGCTGCTCTGACTGTCGTTCTCATAACTCTTCTTAAACTCTACAGATGAGAGAGAGAGAGAGAGAGAGAAGGGCGGAGTGGTAGGGAGAGAAGTCAGAGGGAAAAAGGTGGGCAGGAACAAGGGAGAGAAGGAGGGAGATTATTTTATTTCTGCTCTATCCAAAAGTACATGGTGGGAGGGAGGGGGTGCAACACAGGTCAAAAATGGATGCTGGCTCAAAGGTATACTGACTGCCTGAGGGAGGGAGGGAGAGAGAAAGAGAGAGGAGACAGAGATATTATTCTGTGATATCCACCTGGCACAAAGCCGTGTTACAGAAATTGCTCATCGCTCTGTATTGAATTAATGAATGAATGAATGATGAATTTCTGTGAGCTTGTGGAAAAACTGTGTGTGTGTGTGTGTGTGTGTGTGTGTGTGCATGGGTGCATGCACATGCATCTTACCTTCCAGACAAGTAGAGTAGAATTCGATGAAGAACTTGGTTCTGCTCGCCGTCTTCACTATGGCCTCGATGCTCTCAAACTCAATGTAGGCCTGCTCCGAAGACTTTGGCAGGCCTATGGAGAAAAGGGTGGCAAGGAGGGAGGGGGGTGGAGGAAGAGAGGGATGGAAACAGGGAGAGAGAGTGACGATGAGTAGGTGGCGCAGAATTGGATATACAAAGGACAGACGCAGAAATAGTTATTTACTTGTAAATGTGACATTTGGCTGAATGAAAGAGAGGAATGGAGAGATAAACAACAAAGAGTGTGTGCGCTGGAAACACACTACACGACCAGAGCATACTGTGAAAAGCTTGGACACTGCATACTTCAATGACTGACGTTCATAGATTTTTTTTGGCTTGTCAAGTAAAGACGGGGATCGCACACTGAATTCTAACACCATGCAAACCCAAAATCTCATGAAAACATAAGCTCTCACACTATTGCAACACAGAAACAAACACAAACCACCGTGAACCAAAGAAACATGGACGTGGAACAACTTGCTGCTGTATTTTTTTTCCTTCTCTCAAGCTCAACTGTCATTGGCTATTGCTTGTTTCTGTTCAGATGTGAGTAGTTGACCAGCTCACACTACATGAGTACATCAAAATTTGTCCAGATTCGAGTCATAAAAATCAAACATGTTCAAAATCATTGTTATGGTCCTGATTGGGTTGGGGGAAAAAAAATTCAAAACCTTAACCCTCATACACTACAAGATCATTAGTGCTTTGCAAACTACCCAAAACTTGTCATGTAGTGTGTCCTGTGTAAGAGAGAAAGAGGGCGAGAGACAAGGAGAGAGAAAGAGAAACAGGATGAGACAGGGAGAGTGATTGACATACAGAGGAAATCAGGAAAAAGGACAAAGAATTAGAGATGTATTTTCGGATGTATTTAAATGTCCATTCTCTCCACCTGTACCTTTCTTGGAGACAAACTGGGAGGTCACTCCCACCTCGAAGGTAGCAAACACCGGGGAATGGTCACTAGTCACAATATCATCTGTGCAGCCTGACAGAGAAAAAGAATACACACTCAAGTCCCATCTTTCCCCTTGTTCATGAATCATCTCAGCTGCCCCATGTGGGACACATAAAGGTTTATGGCATTTAAGTGAAATGAACCACTATCCCCAGTTGTTACAATTTCACATAAACCTCTATCTCACTCTGTTGAGACAAATGTCTGATCAAACAGCCTTCTGCTAACGGTCTCACCATAGGAGTTGCAGACAGTGTGTGTTTCTGGGTAGGACTTCCACAGGATCCTGTCGCACCAGGATGGAACATTAGTCCTCATCTGGGACGGAGGGAGAAGGGGAAGACAGCATTGTTATCAGGACAACTCACAAAAAGAGGAAATAATGGGTGGGGGATTTCGGAAAACACAGGCAAGACAGGCATTCGTCGGAAATGAAAAAAAAACCACTTCAAAATCCTAGTAAAAAAACAGAACAAAAAGAAAAAAATACAGGGCAGGAGGCATGTCAAATGTCAAAGCCACGTGTTTATATCCCAGAAGGCAAAGAAAAACAAGCTGATCTAGTAGGAAGTGAGCATCTTAAATGTGCTGCATGTAAGGCCAAAGCCCTTGAAGGCCATGCGACCAAGAAAATCAACAATTTACTATCCATGGTTGTGTGTGTGTGTGTCTGTGATCGTGATTGTGTTTAGGTTTATAAACATACCCCTGTGGCCTTCTGCTTCTGCCAGACATACGTGTCCCTGGAACCACGTTCATAACGGTAGGTGGGCGGGTAAGAGATCTCTTCTTCCCCTGCAAACAAGCAGACACACATATTCACTGATAAGGACAAGTAGTAGTTAAGAGTAGTTGAGTTTAAAGTACTCAGCAGCATTTTAACATCAATAGAGCATTATCAGATTCTAGACATTCGTATGACTAATGTAAACAATTGAGACCATCGCTTTTAAGTATTATCTCCCAGCATTCAAAACATATCCAGCTCTCAGTCCAGATGCGGCGGAACATCTTTTCCATTGTGCACAATGAGAGAAGCAGCCAGTGCCGTCAAGACAGGTGTCTGGCAGACATGCAGGCCTACTGACCGAAGCGTAGGAAGACCTTGTTCTTCTCCCTCTCCAGGTTGAGCTGGTCCACCTTCAGAAGCGGCTCAAACTCCTTCCTGTTGATGTAGTTCAGAATCTCCTGCACACACAGACACACAAGACAGAATCGCAGAATGAGGTGTCATTCAAATCTGCTGTAATTCATCAGTCTGTGTGAATCTCTCTGTGTGTGTGTGTGGTTTGCTCCACCTGTATGTCCATATCCAGCCTGTAGTTGAGGTCTCCCAGCCAGAAGAGGTGTGTGAAGCGCAGTGAGATGTCGAAGGAGCTCAGCTGTTTGTCTCCCAGCGACAGCAGCCGCAGGATATCTAGGTAGTTCTGGTTCCTCCTGCAGGGGTCAAAGGTCACAGGTGGAACAGAGGTTAAACAGTGGGGGGGGGGGGGGGGGGGGGGGGGGGGAGTGTGTTGGTATGATTTCTTCTTGAGGACTGAAAAGTGAAGTATGCCATGAGTCCACTTACAAAGTGGCACTTTGAAAGAACATTTCAGTCTGTCCTCACAACAGAAAATGTAGGAAATTTTGAATTTTGGACAGTACCTGGCAATCTTCTCATTCCCTGACGTCAAGTGGCAGTTCACAAAGCCAAAAGATGTTCCATTGAACATGAAGGACACACCCACCGCCCCTTTGTTACCTAAGAAACCATCAATTCCAAATGTTTAGACAAAATAATCGACCAATGACAAGACCAATGACATCAGAGTTTGTCCAAAAGAACATATAATCATTCTAATCCTATTGTGAAACACTGAATCTCACTAAAATGTCAAGACACAATTCTATAAAAAACTTCATTTTGAGAGGATAAAAAATGGTTGTTTGACTCTCTTTTAAGGTTAAGGTTACAGAGAGTTTAAATGGATACCATGGCACTTGTCCCATCAGGGGGGAGAATAGAAATTTTTATTTTGTCCTTCAACAACCAACCAACCAACCATTAACAAGTACAGCACAGAATCTAATAAGTACTTCCAGCTATTTTACCCATTTGTTTCAAATCATCACAATGTGACCAGCGGAAATATATTTACTCATTTATAATTCCCCTTTTAAACCGCCATAATTCCCCTTGGGATGGCCCAGTTTTCCTTCTCATTATGATGCTGTTCCCATTTTCAGTCTTTCCTTTAGACTTGGACAAGGAAGTAAAGGAAGTCTAGTAAGAATAAAGGACCAATAGTGTGTAGTGTTGTTACCCAGTGTGTTGGCGATACCCGTCTTCACACTGGACACTCCCACATGGCTGATCCGATTCTCATGTTCAGGTTTCACCAGCACAGCGATCTTTATGTTCCACAGAGTCTGCACCGCAATCTACAACCAAGAGCAACAGACAGAGAGTCAGGAACCTCCATAGAGATATATGGGAACGAGCAATGAGCAATGAGCAGCAATCAATGAGTCTCCCTCATCACTGCTACACTCACATTATGCCAAAAAGAGCCGTCTCTCTTCATCTCTTTCTAATGACACTAAGAATAGATCGCCAGACTTTAAGGGAGCATAACTAGTACTAGTAATATTATTTTGCAGATGCTCCGGGATTTAAAATCTCTACTTGAAGTCTCATTTGTTTCCACCCTTGTTCCTCACCGGTTTATAGTCCAGTTCTGTCTGTTCTTTCAACGTGGTGCGGAGGGTCTCCACCCACTCCCGATCACACACAGAGTTTTCTTGGGTTCCAAACACATACAGGTCATGGGGGATGGTGACGGTCATCTCGTCCAGGGTTTTCCCCAGGCCGCGACACAACACCCATGAGCCCACAGACTTAGGTGCGGGCACAGAGCCTGCAGACAGAGACCAAAATGAAAACTTCTCAGACATACTAATATCACCCTCTTAACCTTAAAAAGGATGTATCATTTTCAAAATATCCACATGTCTGGTTTGGGACTACTTTTCAACACAACATCTGGAAATAACAACTGCTGCTGTGTCAAAATATGTTGCTATTAACATAGGCTGTGTTGAGAAGTAAAACAAACATGTGTTTAGATATAGACACACAGATGTGTTGAATGGTGCATGGAAGGACACAGGATTGAGTGATGAAAAAAATAGTTAGAAGAAAAGCTTTGTAAACCACAGGCATAGACACTGTACAGCAGCATAAAAACTATTTTAACAGATCTAGAATTATAGTTTTTTTTTGTGTATGTGTGAGTGTGTTTGTGTGTGTGTGTGTGTGTGTGTGTGAATGTCGCACCCATGTTCCAGGTGCCTATGAAGATGGAAATCATGTCTGGCTCGTCCTGGTTGGAATGTTTGTTTTTCATCAGCTGCAGCAGCTGGCAAAACGCCTCCCGCTTCTGAAACACACACACACACACATACAACAGTTAGCCCAGGTGGCCAGTTGGCATACGGTAAAGGCTGGCCATGGCTACTTCTCTTGTTATGCAACTAGTAAAACCCAGTGTCTGCTCTTTTGCTACAAGCTGAAGCATTGCGAACTGATCTGAGCTCCAGGAACAGCTAACTTCTCAACAGCGTCATATTCTTTAAGGAGAGTGGGCAGTAAACTCGCCTCAGGTATTTTCTCCTCATACTCTTCAGTTTCTCCTGAAGAAAAAAAGTAAAAACAAAGCAGAGTCCCCGAATCCCGAATCCCCTACCACAAAGAGAGATTTGTATATGAGTCTGAGAGTCAGCTGCCCTCATGACCTGTGCCACAGATCCGGCCATGTCACTGTCTGATTATGAATATACAAATAACAAGGAATATGTGAGAGCATTTCCTTGTCGGTTTGAATATGGATGTGTATTCCATTATAGCGTTGACTTTCACATCAACAAGGTCTGACCACGACCCAGGTGGGTGTGCGTATGTGTTTGTTTGTATATTTGTGTGCACTTGTGAGCGTGTATGCCTGTCTATATCTATACATCTATGCTTGTGTGTGTATGTGCCTGTACTTGCTTGCATGAGTGTTAATGTATTTATTAATATGTGCATGCACAAGTGAGTGTGTATATGCATGCGAACGTGTGTGCGTGCGTGTACCGACCTTGGCACTGGCGAAGATGAAGTCTTTCCTCTGGCTCTTGTCCTTCTCTTTCTCAAACACAATGCCCAGTTTATTCTGTACCCGCTGAGACTTGATCAGCTGACGGACTGACAGAGATGGAGAGAGAGAGAGAGAGAGAGAGAGAGAGAGAGAGAGAGAGAGAGAGAGAGAGACAGACAGACAGACAGACAGACAGACATGCAGTAGAGACAGAGAGAAGGGGGGTGGAGTTAAGAAGAGAGAAAGGCAAAGCGGGAAAGCGAGGACAAGGAATCGGGTGAGACAGAAAGAGGGAAAAAAAGAGAGAAGGCATGTGGGAGGGGAGGGTGAGAGAGAGAAAAAGAAATTGAGAGAAAAGACAGAATGACAAAAGAACAAAGTAAGAGTGAATATTTAAACGTCCAAATATCACAGAGCCACAAATTCCTTACCTACATTTTTTTGCCTCATTACCTCGATATTATATTACAGGCTGGGACCCGAATTAAGTACACTTAGTCTCTTGCCCTGGGGTCCAAACACATTAGTCAGACTTAATAGCACTCACGAAGTTCATGTTCATGTTCATGAAGGGACCGAGCTGA
This sequence comes from Centroberyx affinis, assembly GCF_046629955.1. Taxonomy (NCBI): domain Eukaryota; kingdom Metazoa; phylum Chordata; class Actinopteri; order Beryciformes; family Berycidae; genus Centroberyx; species Centroberyx affinis. Next base: position 112,756 of record NW_027279096.1, on the reverse strand, counting down.
AACTGGCCCGTGGGCCATATTTAGTCTCATTCTTCAGGAAATGCTGGGACATTTGTGTGTATACAGCATGTGTGTGTGTGTGTGTGTTTCTCACTCTTGTCATGTGTGAAGGTGTTCCAGTCCTCCTGGCTGTCCTTCACCTTCTTCATCACCACCAGTCTTCCTCCCTCCACGTCCACTGACAGAGTGTGCTTCTGGCTCTTTCCTATCTTTGTCAGCTCTGCTAGGTAGACATCTAGCTTTACCTGTAGTGGGGATAGGGGTGAAAGGGGTTACACACACTCAAGCAGAAAGGGGGTGTTTATAGTTATACTGTGCATTTATGAGAGAGAGAGAGAGTGTGTGTGTGCAGCTGTAACTACTAACTAACTTGCATTTCAAGTCATACCAAGTCCCCCTCACCACCAGAGGTCTGCAAAGCAAAGACAGGGGATTTCCTAACACTCCCTCCCTCTATTGCTAGTACACAGCGCAGAATCAATTTAACAACTGGACACTAGCTGTTAAATTTCCACCTATGCCATTAAAAAAGTGTTAAATCTTAATCTAAATACATGAAGCCGCCAAAATTATAAATTTGAAGAGAAAAAAACCTTGTAACTTGATGATCACACATTAGAGTCTCGGTTCTCTGAGTTCTAGTGTTGGAAGGCAGTTTAAAAATTTTGGTTCATCTGTCAAATATTTTAGTAATAACTTTCTGTTAAGTTCGTTAGAAAGTTAAGAAAGTGGACCTTCTTTCATTTAAATCCGTAGGACATGCACTTGGAAACATAAGGGTCAGCATTTTCCATAAAAAAATGTTAATAATTCAAAAGGCACGCTAAATAAACTTATTGTGACGTTTTGGTTATATAAACCTTGATCCAGCCTCACTGTTAGGTGAACAGTAGTGAATGTGATTGCACATCTCCTGTGCAAACAGGATGCAGCTAACAGGAGGTCAAAAACAAACTAGCAGAAAATTCAGTCTTGACGTGAGAGCCAATAATACTCTCTCCCCCCTCTCTTTTTTCTCCTTGCTCTTTCTCACCTTCCTTCACTCTTTTCACCCTCGCTCCCCCTCACTCTTCATTCGATTGTTCCCTCCACTCGTTTTCTTCTCTTCACCCATCTCACCCCCCTGCTCTCTTTTCATCCATACTCGTTACTACCACAACTCCTACTTTGTAAACCAATGATTTGCCCTCAAGGCACCTATGGTGACTTTCAAAATTGTTGGTGCACTTACAAAATACAACTACAGTAATCCTATACTATATTTTAGAAGGTTATGATACAAATATTGCAGCAAAATTATAATTCCATACAAGCATATTACGGTGAAACCAAAGGAGATACGAAACTACCACATTGTATGATAGGTTCACTTTGATGACGCCACAGGAAATGCATTGCAAACATTCCTTTGGGTGCTGTCACTCGACTGGGCTGAAATACTTCCTAGAATGTGGTGACATCACCGATGACATCACATTTTACTGTAATTCAGGTCCAGTCTGTCCCATGTGAAACAAAAGCGCATGCCTAGATAGCATATTCATCAAATCAAAATCATCGTCACTGCTGGAGGCACTGCGGCATGCTCTCAGTAGCCTTGCCCTTATCACTGGTAGCACAACAAATCTCTGTTCTGCCTCCGCACTACAATCACCACAATGGAAATAATCTTTTCCTCAGCTTCCTCATCCTGTCAAAAAACAGGAAATATGAGAAGTGATGATTTGGATATTGTGCATTTCTACAGTGACAATGTATACATATATATATATATATATATATATATATATATATATATATATATATATACACATATACATATATACATAAATACAAATTTATTCTGGGAATTCTCTTTCATTACTACAAAATTGTCACAAGTCAAGCTTCCCTTATTACATAAAGGGTAACAAATTACTTCCAGTATTGAGACACTTTCTGGAAAGGTCAACAGTTTGGAATGGATGACATCATCACTGCTTCCTTAACTGACCTCACATCTCCTTGTAGCTAGAGAGACACGCCCACTAATATGGTGTGTGTGTGTGTGTGTGTGTGTGTGTGTGTGAGTTTGAGAGAGTGAGTATACCTCGAAGGCCTGTACAGGGATGGCTTTGCTGTGACGCATGGAGAGGGGAGGAGGAGAGCAAGGAGAGGACAAACTCATGTCCTGGAGAGCTTTCAGAGCCTAGAGAGAGAGAGAGAGAGAGAGAGAGAGAGAGAGAGAGAGAGAGAGAGAGAGAGGAGAAGGGTAGAAAAATAAATATGGAATTAAAAGAGAGAGAACGAGATGTCGAAAAGAACCAATGGAGGAAGAAAGTAGAGATAGAGAAAAATCATGCAATGCAGAGAATGCAGAGAAAAAGATGGACGTGGAAGAGATGAATGAAAAAGGACAGAGACAGAGACAGAGGCAGTGGAACAGTTTCTTCAACTTCAGTGTCGGTGTCAACAAGGAAACAATTTCCCATTTCCTGGATGTGATCTAGTGGGAGCAGAGAAGGTGGAGCCACTGACATCACATGAGTCTGGTGATTGTGCTGTGGCTACTTCCTTCCTAGCAAGCTAAACCCCCTGACCAATGACATCCAGCATGAAGGACTTTGGTCTATTACTATGCCAGACCTGGGTCAGATTGTATTTGCAAATCAGTGATAATACCAGAACTCCAGATGGGTGGGTTTTTCTGCATTAGGACAGTTCAGATGTTTAGAACACAGGCTTGAAAACCTGTTTATTTAGTTTACACATGATCAAATATGAGAATTTACCAGTTTACTAAAGAGGAACGCTGCCTTGGCTTCAGTGTGATATGGAGAGGTGCTGATTGAAGCTTGGGTGACAAGGTCATGTTTCGACAGAAAAAATGTGTTCAAGGCAGTCAAGGCAGATCAATAACTATGTGATCAGCCAATTAATTAATTACATGTTGGTGTGTGCTTGATGATTGAAGTGCTTACTCACCTGTTGCCACTGATAGCACATGAATCAGGTTTTCATTGAGGCCCTGAGGCTATGTACGTGCTGCAAAGCTTCGGTGCTTTTTAAGCATTTTTAAACATGTGTATGCTATGTTTTAGCCAATAAATAAAGAGTGCCTTGAACAAATATTTTCTGCTGAAACATGAGAATTTAAATCACAAAATGAGCAAGCCCTGGTGCTAAAAAAAGAAGCGTTAAAACACGCCGAACGAGCGTGAGCCATGAGCAAGACCTGGCCAGGCGTGTTTGGCCCTGTAGTAGAAACCAGGTTCATTGGTTCGGATGTGACAAAAACCCCTCCCTCCCTCCCTCCCTACCGCTCTGTCTTCTCCTCCTCCATGTGTTGTGTTAACCCCAGGCCCCAGGCAGAGAGGGGGCTCCCTCCGTATCTCTCCCCGGCCTGGAGTCTTCATGCTGGGCTACAGATGCAACCAGCGGGGCTTCTGGACAGATGATCCATCATATGGAGAGGGTTATCTAAACTAACCTCCTCCACCTAACAGCTGTGCGTGTGTGTGTGTGTGTGTGTGTGTGTGTGTGTGTATGTGTGTGTGTGTGTGTGTGTGTTTTTGACTGAGTAAGAGAGAAAGAGAAAGAAACAGAGGCAGAGAGATACAGTGAGACAGAAAGAAACAGAGAAAGAGACAGAGAAAGAGATTGATACTGTATATAGAGAGAGAGAGTCAGCGAGAGAGAGATAGATACTGTATATATATACATACAGTATATAGAGTGAGAGAGATAGTGAGAGAGAGAGACAGACAGACAGACAGAGGGAGCGAGCATGTGAGCGGGTTCGTGTCTGTACATGTCTGAATGTATGTGTCTATACCTTCTTCTCTATGGAGGAGAGCAGGTCTTTGAGAATTGCCAGCTTGGTAACAAGGTTCTCCAACTCCTGGTCTCCACCCTGATTCACCGACTGATGGAGGAAACACACATGCACACTAATTAGATCCAGTGTGTAGAGTGGAGATTGAAAGGAAGAATAGGAGAACCAAAACAAGAGAGAAGGGATGGGATGTTGGAATGGGAGTTCTGTGTCCAAAAAAATTACAAAAAACAGATGATATTTCCCAAGCAAACTGAGCCAACAAGACTCTCCATCACCAAAATTTGGGGTTTTAGGGATACACTGATCAGGCTTTTTGGGGCCAATTCTGATTACAACTGTGTGATCGGCCGATTAATTAATTACATGTTAGTGTGAGCTTGATGACTGAAGTGCTTACTCACCTGTTGCCACTAGTGGCACATGAAGAATCTAATCATAAAGGCTATGACATTCATGAAACAACGCCAGAAATGAATAACAAACAAATACAAAATGAATCATCTAAGTAGATTACCTACTTAGAACGTCTATCTGCTGATTATGATTGGTGGCCCCTTGATCAGTGCATTCTTACTATGGGCCCTATTTAAACGATCCATGGCGCATGGTCTAAAGCGCATGGCGCAAGTGCATTTAGGGCATGTCCAAATCCAAATTGCTAGTTAAACGACGCACAATGTGGGCGCAAAGTAAGGCGCAAGGCGCAAAGGGGTTGTACTAAGTCCCTTAATTAATCATAGGTGTGTTTTGGGTGTAACATGAACTCAACGAATCACAGTGTCATCTCCCATTCCCTTTAAGAGCCAGGTGCGCTTGCACCTTGGCGCATTGCTATTTAAAGAGTAACTAAACCCCACCCAAATCTGTGGTGAAGCCTGACACCTAATGGTGAAAAGTAGGGTACTGAAGGGCAGAAGGGCAGTTCAGTACCCTACTTTTCACCATTAGGTGTCAGGCTTCACCACAAATTTGGGTTTGGGGTTTAGTTACTCTTTAAAAGGCAGATTCGGCAAGTTGGAGAAACGGTTTTCTGCTGAGGAAACGGATCTGCTTGTGCGCGATGGCGATGTGTGTGCACGTCGGGTGAAGGTAAGATGCCTTTGCAGTTTATTTGCATGACTTTTTGTTGGGCTGTGCTTTTTACATATTTACTGTGTTGTTTTTCTTGGTTGTAGGTTGCGTATTTAGCAATTGGCAATGTGTGATGATGGTTAAGGGGACATGTACGTTGCGCATTTGGCACTGCGTAATGGTGAAAGCATATGGCAATTTGGCAACAAAATACATGTCAGGAACGAAGTAAAGTGCAAATTTTCATAGTAGATGATCCTATTTTTCTATTTTGCATGGTAACGTTGTGTGTGTGTTTGGGAGAGAGAGAGAGAGAGAGAGAGGCGCATCTTACTATCTGAATAATGCGCCCACTGCGCCAGACTTTAGACCAGGTTTTTGTTGGTCAATGGCGCAATCGCTTTCCACTGCCTCAAGATAGCAATGCACCAACAATGCGCCTGACCACGCCTCATTTTAAGACCAACACGCCCATGGGTGCAAAGATAGGTGCAAATACATTTGCTATTTAAACAACGTGGGCACAGGGCGTGAAACTACGTCGGTCGGAAACTAGCAATGACACTTGCGCTTCACTTTGGTGTAAGATAAGATAGGGCCCTTTGTGTTTGACCTGGAAGTTTACATACTATTTGATGTTTTGGGTTGTTTCCATGATGATAAGGCTCAAGAATCCTTTTAAAACCCTACTGTGTGATTTTCAAAAATGTGCGATGGTCAATCCCATAAGGTTTCTTTTCTTAATTTCTTATATTTGACGTTTCCATTTTATTTGACCTCTATTTATACATACAAAAGCGAACATCTACACAATATATAGATCACGTAGCCTATATATAAATGTAAAAGAAAACAACACAAATCATGATAAACATTAAAAGTACAAACACCCTATGTGAGCATTACCCTTGTGATACATTTTTCTCATAAGTGTGTGTGTGTGTGTATGACCGCAGCATGACCATGTCTAGCTCAGCTGTCTGCAAGAACCCCTGGAGACAAAAGAGCTTTTTCTTCATGACCCCCAATGCACTCCACAGCACTGTGTGTGTGTGTGTGTGTGTGTGTGTATGTGTGTGTGTGTGTGTGTGTGTGTGTGTGCGTGCGTGCGTGTGTGTGTATTTATGTGTGCAACTATGTCTAAGCTTGTGTGTCCATGTACTCTGCATGTATATGCTATACTGTATGTCTACCTGTGTTTATGTATCTTTCTGTGCGTAGGTCTCACTGTGTGTGTGTGCGTGTGTGTGTGTGTGTGTGTGTGTGTGTGTGTGTGTGAGAGAGAGACAGCTGTTGGGCTAGAAAGTATGACTCTGGAAAGACAGGAGGTTCAAGAATGCCTCACCTTGCCTTCATTCTCAATGCACGCATATACACACACACACACACACACACACAAACAAATACATAGCAGACTGCTTTTCTGTACAATGTACAATTAATTAAGGAGAACTGACATCCAAGCTTGCATGCACGCACATACACAAAATCAACCTTTTTTTCTCAATTACTAAAAAGCTGAAGACACAAGGTTTTTGCGGTACAGTGACAAAATACAAAGACAAACCTCACACAACCAACAGAGTCTCACACTTGCACACACTGAAGACAAATGCATGCAAAGACACGGGCGCGCGCACACACACACACACACACACACACACACAGGTGTACCTGTTGGATCATCTTGGAGACCATGAAGGCACTCTGCTGATCAAAGACTTTAGACAGGATCTCCAGACCAGACAGAACCTTATCCACCTCCCTATGGGGAAATACATGGAGGAGGGTGAAAATGCAGCCCCTTATTGCACAATCCACATCTTCATCTTTTCCTCTGTGATTGGTATAGATTTACTAAGGGAAATCAATAAGGGATAAGTGCTTTTACCTGGATTCACCTCATCAGTTCACTTCATTAAAAGAGCATGTGCCCCTATTTTGTACATTCAGTGTGTCTGTGCATGTATACTAAGGCAGCACAATTAATCGTAGATAATCCTATACCACAATTTCATGTTTCCACGATTAATAATCATCTAATTCAGCCATATAGAAGTGTCTGTTATGTTTGCATTTCCCCTGTAAGTCCTGTTTCAACATGTATATCTAGTGCTTCCATTACACCTGGCCAGTCACAACATTTGAATCTGCAATGTGCACCCATGTGACCAAAAACAAAACTTAAGATGAAGAAGCAGGCAGGGAAAGAAAGGAAGAGAAACCTTACATAGAGCATCTATGGAAAAACAGAGCGATGAGCACAGTGAAAAAGCGTGGATAAACCCGAAGAGAGGAAAATCCCTCTCCCGAGTTTGAATGTCAAAATGTTGTTTTAGTTCCTAAAAATGGATCCACGTCTGACAGTTGGAGATACTTTGGCTTTAAACCAGATGACAACAAACAAGTACAGATACTATGCAAATTTGCCTTATGGGTCGTAGCTGCGCCCAGAGGTAATAAAGTGGAATTATTTATTATTTAAATTTTGTAAATGAGGACCACAATAAGAGTAAGGCAGTAAGAGTGAAAACAATACTTTCTAGCTGCTGCTACTTTGAGCAACACTGCAGTGAAAAAAGTGAAAATATATGTTGAGGTACAAAAGTGCAATAAAATTGTTTCCTGAAGCCGAGACAAATAATCGTGATTAATAATCCTGATCACAATATTTAGCAAAACAATCAGCATTATAATTTTTGCCATAATCGTGCAGCCCTATCGTATGTGAATATGTGTGTCTGTCTGTATGCAGCTTATACACATACAAGTGAATACGTGTCTTTGTTGCATACATGTGTGTCTCTCTCACCCATTGAGGCGTTTGCAGGAGGCCACCAGGGTCTTGTTGAGGTGAGGCAGAGCGCAGGCTCCCTGTTTGACGGCCTCCAGGTCCAGAGCGTAGCTGCCCTTCAGGTACTCATGGGAGATGGTGCTGAGGCCGTTAGCCGCCGGAGCGCTACGAGACACCCAACAGGGTTAAATGAGCATACATGAAAATACAGGGGGAAAAGGAACTCTCTTTACAAATAGGAATGGCGTTCTTGTTTTCTGATCAATTTCTATGGCATGTTCACACCATAATAATGCTAATCCCTAGTTTTTTCCCATGCCTCTCATTAATACACTCTGCCTAACGTTTTACGGCATTGAAAATATCGGGCACGTATGTTCACATAACCCCCATTTCTTGTTTATCTTCTGTTTTTCTGTTCATATTCTATTTTGCCCCGCTGCATCCCATTACTATTTGCTGCTGCCACAACCCAATTTCCCCCCGGAGTTCATCGACATTTCAACTTATCTTAACAAAATGAATTCCTTAAAAAACATAAAGAGGAATCACATCACATGCATCAGGAAACTCAGTGTTACATAGAGTCTTTGCAGTTCATGGTGACTTAGAAGTTCCAAAACATTGTTCACTCAGATGAGGAACATGTAAGTCCATAGTCGTGCATGTATCTGTGAAACTGTGTGTGAGTGTGTGTGTGTGTGTGTGTGTGTGTGTGTGTGTGTGTGTGTGTCTGAGTGAGTCTGTGAGTTTATGACTACTATATTTGTGCAGTCAGGAATTCCAGAATCATACACTTCCTCTAAAGCAGAGAGCTGACTCAATGTCTACCCCCCTCCCCGACCCTCTCCACACACACACACACACACACACACACACACACACACACAAACACACACACACAAACACACACACACACACACACACACACACACACACACACACACCCTAGCCAATTGAGCCACCAGAATGCCCCCCTGACGTTTCTGTATCTTGAAGGAGGATGTTGCTTCAGTGTCACCTGAAGTCAACAGAGTCACAAAGGTTTCTACAACACATGTATTTTGTGACTTGTTTCAGCTCCTTGGAAGAGCCTAATGTTTGGTCATGTACATCTCTTAAAAGCTCAAAAACTTAATATTTCCCTGCATGATAAACATCAGAATGGAAAATACAATTATCTAACTCTCTTCAAATAAGACACACCACTGCCTGAAACTTTGGAGGCAACACTTGGAAGTATTTCTCTCACCCTAAAATCAACCAGTATCCAGTCTATATATAGAGACAAAAGGATAGCTGGATCCAATTATCTGCTGCCTTATTTGCTCAATTTACTGAACAAATCCCTTGTTACCTATAGATTTCAGGTAAAAGAAAATGGGAAGACAGGAATTTACCTGTTCATCAGTCAACTAGTTTCAACAAGCCATGCAAATGTGCATGCAAATACCCTCTATAGCAGTACACAGATCTGATATAAAGACATAAAAGCATGGCATATGGAAAACAGTACAACACACACATACACACACATACAAATACATACACACACACACACACACACACACACACACACACACACACACCACCAAAACCCAGCATCCTCTGTAAGCAACGTGGTTTTAAACAGGATGTGGTTTTCCTTTCTACAGAGAGGGGGTCCCTCAGGGAGAACAGAGGATATGTGTGTGTGTGTGTGTGTGTGTGTGTGTGTGTGTGTGTGTGGTGTGTGAATGAAAGAGAGAGAATGTCTGAGTGAGGGAGTGTTTGTGTGTTTATTAACTATGTAACAATGTTTACTGCTTTGTGTGTGAGTGTGTGGTGTGAACGAAAAAGAGAAAGAGAGAATGTCTGAGTGAGGGAGTGTTGTTTTAAGTGTGTAAAAATGTTTACTGCATAGTGTGTGTGTGTGTGTGTGTGTGTGTGTGTGTGTGCGCGTGTGTGCATGCATCATATGCAAGAAAGACAAATAGAGAAAGAGAGGAAGAGTGTCAGTGAGTCTGTGTACGTGTGTTTGTGTGGTTAGGATGATAAGTATCTGTGCCTATCGTTTGTGTGTGTGTTGCGCTGAACTACGGCTATGACTATCACATTCACAGTGACAATGAAGCAATATCCTTTCTTAACTGTGCATGCTTGTGTGTGTGTGTGTGTGTGTGTGTGTGCGTCATACCTGTCTGTGTATGTAACAGGGCCACTCAAGTATGTGTGTTTGAAACGTGAATGTGTGTGTGTATGTGGGCAAAATGTTGAGCTTAAGGAGGCTGGCTGGTAGACAAAGGGTTGCTGGTTTGATTCTCAGTTTGATTAATATGCCATGGCACGTGTGCTGTATCTGTGCTTTTGAAAATAAAAATATATGATATAAAATATCATGCAAAGACATTGTACCTGTCTGTGGGCGTGTCTGGCCCAGGGGGAGTGGAGGTGGAGGCGGAGCGAGGGGGGAGGGGTGGCTTCTCATCCTCCCCATCTACCAATCAGAGAAAGGCAGAGTTAACATCTGGGAATCGATCAAAAGGTGCGGAAGGCCACCAATGAGTGTGTGAGCGTATGTGTGTGTGTGTGTTGTATAGTCACCTGAATAGTCCCTGTCGTCACTGATAGCGGTTTCCTCTCTGTCGACGGGGTAAAGCAGCGTGGTGACCAGACCTTGGCTGGGCTGAAGGTACAACAACACTAACTCTGGTAACGTCTTAAACCGCTTAGGCTGCACACCCTGAGACGTCTGAGAGTGAGAGGGAGAGAGACAGAGAGAGTGGGAGAGGGAGGAGAGAGAGGGAGAGAGAGTGGGAGAGGGAGGGAGAGAGAGGAGAGAGAGACAGTGGGAGAGGGAGGGGGAGAGAGAGAGGGAGGAAGGGAGAGAAAGACAAACAAACATGGAGGGATACATAGTCAGTCAGAATGAAAGAGAAAGAGAGAGGAAGTTATTTTCTGCTACGGATACTGTATATCCAGAGCTGTCTAGCTAAAAACAGCCATGTCAGTGAAATCCCTGGGGGCCTCAGTTGTTCCCCATTTCACGTGCAATAAGCAAATATAACCCAGCAGCCTAAATACGATTTATTGTATGCAAACAAATTCAGTTCCAGGAAGCAGAACTGGACTCCCAGGAGGCTGAAAAAGTTTCAGACCCGTTTCACGCCACAGCTCTCCGGGACAGACGGCTCTGGGTGGGTGGACCCCAACAATATCATAAAACAGTCAGACAAGATGCCTGTGATGTGGCGACAAGGACAGTCTAGAGTGGGTTTCACAGAGAGAGCAGGGGGGTGAGGGGTGCGGTGTTGGGTGTGTGTGTGTGTGTGTGTGTGTGTAAGTGTGAGATGGAGAGAGTGTGTGTGGCAAGTGGTGGTGGTGGGGGAACTTCACAGCTGTTGGGCACAAAGCACAAAGAGGCTGCTGTGTGTTAGTGTGTGTGTGTGTGTGTGTGCATGTGCGTGTGTGTGAGAGCAAGAGAGGGAGAGAGAGAGAGAGAGAGAGCTCAGAGCCAACAAAAGCATCATCGCTTTCCAGCTGCTACTGAAGCAAATACAGTTTTTGCTCTCTGTCTCTCTCACTCATACACACACACGCCTGTACTTGACCCCAACGGTTAGATACAGACAGACACTCAGACCTTCTAATTGTGTGTGTGTGTGTGTGTGTGTGTGTGTGTGTGTCTGCCTTCTCTATACCTGCACAGCCAGAAATCCCTCATCATCTGGGAGGATTCTGTAAGTGTGGACATGCTTCTGAAACCTAGAGAGAGAGAGAGTGAGAGAGTGAGAGAGAGAGAGAGAGAGAGAGAGAGAGAGAGAGAGAGAGAGAGAGAGAGAGAGAGAGAGAGAGAGAGAGAGAGAGAGAGAGAGAGAGAGAGAGAGAGAGGATGGAATAAATGGAGTAAAAGAGGGAGGGAGGGAAAAAAAGAGACAGTGACCTTTAGACTATTCGCTAATTCTTCTTCCAACCAGACAAATTACATTTTCAATCTGACAATGTGTGTGTGTGTGTGTGTGGAGGGGGGGGGGGGCAGACAGACAGCAACCTGTTGCTGTCTGTCATAGTAGTGAGCGGGCTTTAGCCTTACAGTAGCATGATACAGTACAGCAGAACAGAAGAGAGCTGAACCTTGTGCTTGCAGACAGTGGGGGATGTTAAAGTCACAATGACATGAAAAATGACTTTTTCACCTTGCTAGCTAATTATTCATGCCATAATATGAACCTATTTAACATTAAATTCCAAAAGGTGTACAGCATTTTCATTTTCTTGTATTTTTATATCAAAATCCCAGTACTCTGCCCTTTCCCAACAAATAAAACTGTCTCTCTCTCCCTAACTGATATCCCATTGGTTTACACTTTTGAATGGTCTCTCCTCGTATTATGTCCCGCCCCTACATCCTGTTTCAACAGGAAATATGTCAAATTACAGAAGCAAGATGCTCTCGAAAATGCAGTTTTATTGACTTTGTGACTTGAAGGTACAGCAAAAAACACACCAGCATCGGGGAGTTGCGGCTAGAAGACATTTTCCTGGCTCTATCCTGAATCTTTCCCCAAAACAGAGAAATGATTAAGAACCTTGGATACGTCTTTGATGCAACCAACAACTTGGTGTCAGAAATGGGGATCTGGATTTTGTTTTGACTGAAGAACCCCCTTTTTTCAGTCACCCGTTGGCAGATCAATTTATTGACATTACTACTGCATGGCTGTGACTACATGTCTACAGTCAAATTCAGAGCTCAATGATTTTGATGTGTGCACTTCATGTCTGTTCAGTGGACCAGACACAAAATTTACAATTTGCCAGGCAAACCTTGAGGTTTTTTGTGTGTTAATGTGCGAGTACTGGTTGTGCTTCTCTGTAAAAGTGTGGTTGCATGGAGTGTTGCCTGTGCAAAACACCCATGTGCTGCTTATTTGCATGTGTGTGTGTGTGTGTGTGTGTGTGTGTGTGTGTGTGTGTGGACTGTGTGTGTATGTACGCTTCATAAACGAATGAGGGTTAAATGCTGAGATCCATCCCAGGAATTCATTCTGCCCTGACCACGCAGTTGTTTTTCCGGTCTTTCCAGGTCAGTGTCCTACTGCCACTAAAACACGGACTGGATTAAAATTTTAACATATTTTTACTTCAAACTGCAACTGGATTATTTATTTCAATCCCAAATGATAAATACTGCTACAGTTGGATTGGATTAACTGTCTAGCATGTTTATTCAGTCAGACTGCAGCCTGACAGAAGAGTTTGTCACTCTTGTACAGTTAACATGTTTATTTGAGATCAGTTCTTTTGAAATAACAAATAATACTGAGAGATTATTCAGCTGCATGCAAACATAGTCAGTAACAGAGTCAACCAACATGAAGCTGGCTTGAATTAAGAATGGTGCTGCTCAGGAGCTGAAATATTCATAGGTGATGTTACTCTCTGACATGATGACATCAGGTTTTTTTAAACACCAGTGAAATGTGTGTGTGCGTGTGTCTCTATCATCTTTAGGCTTGACATCGAGAGAGAGAGAGAGAGAGAGAGAGAGAGAGAGAGAGAGAGAGAGAGAGAAACAGAAATTGAGTGAGCAACTTAGCTAAATGTTAAGTAAATGTGACAATGTGTGAAAGATAAGGAATGGGGAACCGAAATGAACAGTGCGATATCGAGTTCAGGACCAATAGGCTACCTCTTTTTGAAAGCTTTAGGGTTTTTACAGTATACAGTAGTCACACAACTGGAAACCATAGCAGACAGCCAGCTTTGACTCATATGCCATGTTACATTAGTTTACATAAATGTAGCAGTGTACAATATTGGCAATCTACACTGCTTGAAAAACTGTCTCAAATACCATAGCTCTAACAGTTGGTCCGACTTCTAATATAAGCTTAGATGAATATTTGCTACTGCCTTCAAAAGTCCAACAGTAAACACGGACAGTAGTCGCAGACAGTAGGCTCCATTGTTCCTTTGTTTTACTGGTGTCTATCTGAACTCTGGACCCATCTCCATAATTAGCCCTCACATTGTAATCATGAAATTCACAAAAACAAAAACATATGTACAGTATGTATATACAACACATTGTGGCACAGAATCCATGGCCATGCAGTGTGTATGTGTATGTATGTGTGTGTGTGTGTGTGTGTGTGTGTGTGTGTGTTTTCCTGCTAGGGGATAGTTGGCAGCTCATGAGATTCTCTGCAGGTCTGTGGAGTAAATACTATTGTTTCAGTAGCGTCAAAAGTATAATAGGAATAGAACGAGAAAGCAAGAGGGAGAGAGAGAGAAGAGAGAGAGAGAGAGAGAGAGAGATAGCCTGAAGAGGTTTATCATGCCAGGCCCAAGGCATGCTGTGTGTGTGTGTGTGTGTGTTGTCAACAGTGGTGCGTGTTGAAGGTACAGACTGCTTCACTGACTTCCTCTGCCTTGTGTCTGTTTAGACTACCACCTCCTCTCCTCCAAACAACACAAGCACCAGTTGAGGGCTAAACACACACACACACACACACACACACCTATCTCCTTCTTCAAGGTGGATAAACCAGACAACACTGTCCACCTCAACTGCCTCAAAGGGCCGCAGGTTAGCAGCTTGGTAAGGGATTCTTCTTTGTAGTTGAAGGCCAGCAGGTTCAATCTATTGTGCAAGTATTTCACTTGCATGTGTGAGGTTAAAGTTCCAGCAGGCGAATGTGAATAAATATATAGGCACTGCGCACTGGTGTGAGTGACTTGTGGTGGCAGATTTTTTAACCCCATCATTTGTGATAATGAAATCGTAGCTCAGTAAAGGATTCCACCCAAGTAACCATGCTACAATCAGAATAATAAAAAACAAGTCCAATATATCTCTAACCTTGTATGTGGTTGTGCATGGCACATTATGGATGATGCATGCAACAAGTAAGCTAGGTAAAGTGTGAGGAGGAGGCGAGAGCTAGTCGCCTCCTCCTCATATACCTTGACTCTCTGATTTCTTGCTAAATGAAAAGCATAAAAACGTACTGAAATGAGGCACAAAATAAAACCCACGAATAAGGTTGCTCCACCAAGGAAACCCCAGACAACAACGGATCAAACACGACAACAAACATACAGTACACGTGTTTGTAAGTGAGTGGTTGTGTGTATGTTTGTTTGATGTTATTGTGATGCATTAATGTTACAGTACTCCAAAAATTGCACTTAAACTTGCCCCCAAAATTTTTCAACTTGCGGGCACAAGTTACATTTATACTGTATGGGCATCAACATGCTCCAACGACTGGCTTTGATAATTAGATAGGCCTTGATATTAGTTTGGGTTATATATTTACACTGACCATTAACTAAACAAAGTGCTCTGATGACTTTGAAAATGGCTATTCAAAAAGAAACCATTATTTTTATAATTACATTCTCTGAACAACCCCCCACAACCAGCCACCACACACACACCTCCCTGGTGAGGAATGTTTTCACTAAAACTTCTGGGTCTCAACACACACACACACATACACATACACAGCAGGCCATGTCTGAACCCCTACATGTTTAGACGTGCTACACTAACACTAAGGAACATCTTCCTGCGAGGAGAAATTGAAAACAATAACTGTAAATCTTTCTGTGTATCTGTTCCTCAGTTGTCACACACATGCATACACACAAACATATATGCATGCAGTCTTGCCTGCACAAATGTAGCAGTTTGACGGGAGATAAAATTAGGTGGCATCCCTCTTGTTGTCATCCCATTTGTAAACATAAGATATTGGTGTAAAAGGTAGGAAACTTTCCTGCCCACTATCTCCTTTGTAGAAGGAATACAAAAATATTTCAGTGCATTGGTTAAATTACCATTGTGCAATAAAAAACTGCAGTATTTATTCAAGTTGCAATAGTGAATGCTAATGCTTCAGCACACTATACATGATTACAAGTTACCTTAGCATCATCTGTAAAGATGGCGAGTATGCTAAATACTGAACACACAACCAGCTGTCAATCTTCTCATTGCACAATGGTAAGCTGATCAAAGTGCTTACTTCCCAAAAAAGACAGCGAATTCTTTAAAACCAACCTGCAGGCAGACAAACAGAACTCAAAGTCTGTAAAGTGAAATATATGAGGAAGTGAGAGGCTGAGATCGTGAGACAAACTGCCCCCGGAGTCCCACCGCTGTTCGGGCTTCTGTAAAGTCACCAACACAAACACTACTCTCACCAGTCTATTCTCAGATCGCAGCAGACTGGAAACACTTCCTAAACACACTGCTGCCTCTGAAGCCCTGCAAAAGGAAGTGTGTGTGTCTGTGTGCATAAGTCACACAGGCAAACTGAAGCCCAACAAGAAGCCATGTCTACCCGTGTCCAGATTTCCGAAAAAAAACAAAAAAAACATCTTGGCATTAATGTCAGTGTTTCTTGGGCTGGGATCCAAAATGGGTCACCTGGGTCCATTTTCAGTTTCAATTAGCTTACTTTCCATGTTGAAAGACTCAATTTACAATTACTAACTCAGTTTGTGTACTGAGCCCAAGGCATTAAAATCCCCCTTCTCAGTGCCATCCCAGAATCAAAGGCGATCTTGGTACCGAAATACTTGGGAGAAACCCAGCAGTGTTCCACAGAGCTTAAGGTCCTATGACAACAGAAGCTCCTTTCAGCTTCACCCAGAAATCTTCAGGAAATATTCTGTGTCCGGGTCATGGGTGAACGGGAGCCGGAGTCGTTATTCCGGAAAAGTTCATCTGGCAATTTTCCCCCCTCAACACCTAGTGAAATTCCCAGTAATGTTCCTTTGTGATGCAAGTGTGAACAAAAGCTGTTAGATGCCCGGGTCAAGCATGCAAAAGGTTACAACAGTTTTATGGAATAGGCTAAACTTTGATGTAGAGAGAGTGAAACAATCACAGGAGACTCTGCGGAGGCATGTTTCATTCTGCAACTTGCTCACGGCAAGCATTTGTTTTGAGCAGGAGGGATGAAGTCTGAAAACCGGCGAAGTGAGCAAATTTTTTTGCTTTAAAAAATGTCTGGAAATTGAACGGACTCCGAAACAAGGGAGCAACTAGCCATCAAAGTAGATGACGAGATTAACAGGCATATTGATAATAGTATAGGAAAAACACAGAGGCTGCTCATCTGCCATTTTTCTAAAACAGCAACAGGTGACGTCTTCCATCGCGTACCTTAAATGCAACATCCAGCCTCGCCTCTCCTATCCGCGACCGTCATGTCATCATGTGTGAATGCATTGACAGTAGCCAGAAGTGTGAATAGGGGAAACCACTTGCGGTGCCATTAAAATTCATACAGCAATCTTTCTATGTGTGAAAGGGGCTAGAGAGACACATGTGTGGTACAGGTTTGGCCCACCACTGAACCATTTTCTAGGGGCGTCTGTTGAACTGTGCCTGTGTAAACTGGCCTGTGGCAGTAAGGTCTGTGTCTTTTGTACTATGAAAGTAACTGCCTCTTTTGCAGACATTTTTAGTGCAGTTGTTTAAAATGCTTTTTCCATTGCAATTTTTTGTGTGACTTAGGCCTAAACTAAGCTCCCTGATTTCTTGAGAAGGTAAGTGATTTGATTCTACTACATTAGTCTGTTTGATATACTGTATACTTGTCATATTTTGTTCTCTACTACAAGTGGATGCTGCATTCACAAAGATTAATGAATTGGATAATCTTCAATATTTTCCAATCCATTATAAAACATTTTCAAGGGATTTTTTTTTTTAAAGTTGACTAAAACCTTTCATTTAGATTGACACACAGAAATCTTTTAATTATTCATGATGGGCAACCACAGTTGATTTGTATGCAGAGGATAAATATTGTGGCAATCTATTTTTATCTTTTTACCTCAACTTCATCTCTGTAATTTAATATTGTTGGCCTACTAATTTTTACTTTGAAAGACTCCAATCAAATTAAGATTTACTTTTGCTTGAAATAAAACTGTCGTACCTTTGGTTTGCTTAAACCATAACAACAAATTACATAAAACTGGTATTTATAACAACATCAGTGCAGCTAATGAAAAGCAATATTTCATTATGTACCCATAGACTCCCACATGGAAAACGTGTAACTAGCACGCTAGTTTTCATTTGTTTGCTGTAGCTGACAACATAGAGGGGAGTTAAAGGAAAGAAGGGGGAGATGATGAAAGGAGATGCAACAACATTATGAGTACCTGGTACAGACCTCCGCCCACCGAGTCTCCAGGACGTCTCACCACCACAGCTGTGACTAAAAACGCTGTGCCTTTTCAAGCCTCCACTGATTCAGTTTTTACTTCCTGGAAATGCATTTTACTACTCGACAATATTAGCTAAAACTCATGTGAGCTGGGTGGAATATAAAGTGTTGTCTGACCTTATCTTTTCCTCTATGAAGAGTTATTTATGGCATCAGGATGCGTTAGGAACTTCTTCTTTTAAAGGCATAAAGTTTAAAGATAGATAGCTCAAAAGATCAGTTGTCCACATGACCTGGTGCTGGGTATAGTTGGAAAGTTTTGATATCAGTTCCATCACTTAAAATTCTATACCCAATTTAAAACAATACCTATTTTGGAACCTTAATTAATGAAAGCATATTTTATTATACAACAGAGTAAAATATTTTCTGTGTAAAATTTGCATACGTGATCTGCTTTCGAAATAGAACCACATAAATCCCACTCCAAGAATACAAAAATTGACATCTTTTCAATGCATTTCATCACCTTTTGATGCCTTCAAATCGATGTTGATACAAAAAAATGGTGTAGTCCTATCTGGTATCTATTTTTAATACCCAATCCTCACTAGGGCTGGGCGATGATAATCATAAGGATTTTTCTCGATATCAATATATAATCACGATATGGTTCATGTACACAAAATCACGTTAAATAATCAAATTAATGTTCATCTCATTGAATTGTTAGGTGTGATGTCAAACAAAACAGAAATATTCAAATATTATTCCTACCATACCTCATTTTATAAGAGTTTTTAAGTAAAATTTGCTTGTCATCATCAATTTAGACAGCAGAAATGTGTGTCACGATATTAAAATATCTTCATATCATCACGATATGATTCCACTGAAAGACGATAAACGATAATATTGAATTATTGCCCAGCCCTAATCCTCACAGATATATATATATATATATAAAATCACATATAAATAGCACTATGACTGATACATTCATCTAAATTACAAAATGATGTTCACCTCCCTGAACCTTCTTTTGGTCCCTGCACATGTCTGATGGGACTAGAGAGGGGTAAATAGCGGGGCAATGGCCAAACCAGGCTGAGTTTGAGGGTGGACTCACATTACAGGAGTTTGAACAGAATTACATCCTAAATGTAGAATATTAGTGCCCCTGAATCCCAATCATTCAGGATTTATTAATGTGTCCCTGTTAATCTGGTACCACTTCTTCAGTATTTAGTCATTCGTTTGGAGAGAGTATACATTCACACACATATAAACACATACACATACACACAAACAATGACAATGTTATGGTATTTTTACATATTGGAGCCAAAACCTCTTCCGGGGAAAAGCAGTAACATTGTGTTCAAAGTCAAACTCACTGCATCGATGGCTCTTAGTATAAAGGAGGAAACAACTTTCTGGGATGAAACAGTCCATGGTGAAAAGGCAGAGGAAGGGAGAGGGTGGACATGGGGATCAAACAGGAAACAGCTGAGATATGGATGTGAGGAATGTTGTTGTTCATTAGATTTACCAACTGAATTACATCCAACAAATGGATATTTTCACAAGTTTTTATAGATCTCGTTCTCTTTGATAGATCTTGTTATTTATGGGTCAGGACCCAAAATGGGTCACAGGCCTATTTCTGGTGGGTTCCTACTACAAATTGGTGACAACATCGTCTACTGTGTGTAAAAGGCGTGCAGGCATATGCACACACACACACACACACACACACACACAACCATCTAACAGACAGAGGGAAGGTTTTCCATCTAGTGTGTTCTACAAAATATGTATTCTGCCGTACTGTCATCCATCACAAGTATGTGTGTTGTATGTAGGTATTTGCAGATACAAGCATACTAACGAATACATATGTAGGTGTGCACGCATACACACACACACACATACACAGAGACACACACACACACACACACACACACACACACACACAGTGAACACGGCATGGGGTAAACTATCAGATAGGGGATGTAGGTCATTCAATGTCAGAGTACTCTGACACATGGCACAGGCCTGCAGATATTTCCTGCAGTGCTTATCTATCTGCACAATCAGTAGTCAATGGCAGTTTGACAGTTTGGTCAATGGCAGTGTTAGGGATCTTTAACATCTCTTTTGACCTGACTGAGTCATTACAAAATGTCCACAGCTCAAATTTGTAATAGCTGGAGTAATTAGGCCTATCTGTGTATTGAAGTTTGATAGTCGTACTGATCCACTGAACTAGTCGGGGGTATATGCAGGTATACAAACTATAAGCACCTCTTTCACTGTGCATAATTAAATATACAGTAGGTTTGTTGCCAATTAAAATTGGGGATGGTGAGGTGGCAAAGTAGGTCTCTCCCTTGTTCAATGGAGGGTGGGCATTTGATTATTTGTTTTAGCAAGGGGGATGTCATGCCTTCTAATTCCCCTTCACATTGAACACATCCGCCTTATTGCCATTTTATGAAATGTTAGGTGACTGGGAATATTATATCTACCTCCTCAACTTGGCCAACTACTTCATCACTGTATTGGTCCCAATGGCTGGGCCTAGAAACATCAGCACGGTTCCAACGGGCTATAAACGTTTATATTTACTTCGAGCACCATTTAGTCTAATGTCACTGTTCACAACTGCAGGCTGATTGTAGCAGTGTGCCCTATTAAAACGGCACTGCATGCGACCACATCCAACAAGACAGACAGGGACAGCCCTGAAGTTGTGTGCCATGCTGGAGTTTCACCACCCTCTCTCTCCCCCACTCACTGCCTTCCAGGAGAAAGTAAACAAATGCATTTGGCTGAAACCTTATTGAAAGTCTAACAATGGTGAGTGTAGGCCCATGGCACAGTTTGATCACATACAAGAACAAATTATGCCAGTTTGCTGCTGTTGAGAAGTTTATATTATAAACAACTGTAGCTGCTTGAACTATCGTTAGCAAACCAGTGTCAAGCCAGCCAGAATAACAGACTGTGACTCAAACACAAAACACACACCAGACTATTTGGAAGGATGTCTACTAACGTTACTGGGAAAAGACCATTTAACCCCACAGCAGTGGCACTTTTTTCGTCGCACAACCCGTTAGCAAAGCCAATCGAGGCCGCACACACAAATTCAAAGTTCATGCGAGTTGTATATTTTTTTTCCTGCGTTAAAGTTACTTACAGCACACATAAAGCGTAAGCCCCGTTGACACTCTCGCTGTCCCGCACCAGGAAGCTGCCGTCTCTCCCGGCCCGGGCCAGCAGCTCCTCGGCCGCGGCTCGACTCAGGTCCCGGTGATACCACATCGGCGGTGCGGGCCCCAGTGGAGACACCCCACCACCCCCGGCCATGGCCACAGCCCTTCAAACCGGCTTCAAACTCAAGCTGCTTCCCGACTTCTCCGAAATCTCCAAACAGACCTCCAGAGCAGAGTTGTAGGGGGAAAAAATCCAGTGAGAGATCCGATGAAAGCCGAAGAAGCGAGAAAAGTATTCCGAGGTACGTTATGGAGTGCGGAAAAACCGACGGCGGGGCTGTGGGGACTTCAAGTTGTTAATTTGTGCGCTGTTTGCGGCTGTTTCCTCAGTTCCTGAAAAGGCTCACTACCCTCCTCTCTCGCTTCCCAGTCCCACGGAAATCAGAGTATGTAAATCCACACTGGAGACTGGGGAGAACAGCAGACAACCAGCGTCAAGCCAGCCAAAATATAACATATTCGACTTCCGGTATGAATGTTCAAAATAAAAGCCTGTATTGACAAATGTACGTTGCAACGTTTTAGTTTGAAGGCAATTTCATCGCACTTTAGGTCTTATTTGGGCTATCTTTGGCTAGCTTGACGCAGCTAGGGGGAGAGAGAGGGAGGGAAAGACAGAGGGATGAAGGGATAGAGAAAGAGAGATGGAGGGAGAGAGGGCCAAAAAGAGAAGGATAAACGGATGGAGGAAGGAAGGGACTGCTCCCTCCTGCTGGATGACTCATCACTGACAAAATATACTAAGGCCTAAATAGACAAATTGTTTTTCAAATTCTATTAATTTCAAACCCTCTGGGCTATTTGCTATGGGCCTATGTTTCTATGTTTTTAATTGCTATACCCATAACTAGGCCTACACCAGTTAGCAGCACCAATGGAAGACAAAAGGCTACAAATCTAAACAGGAAGATAGCTCACCATTCAGCTTCCCTTCATAATTCACTAATAATGGGTAGGTAACCCTGCCTTTTCTCAGCCAAGTATTGTATCATGGCATCGCAGATGACTCGCTGTCAATTGAAGCCTACATAGCCTTACTTTTAACTACTGCCTGAGGACTTGCCTATTTGAAAATCAATGAGACTTCGGCCACTGAACAGGCCAGGCTAATTGCTCAACACTAGCTCCAATCCAGTTACGCAATTCTTTGTCAGACCACACACACTTGCACAAGGTGTAAGTGTCCACCTAGGGGCAGATTAGCAGACTACTGGAAACAGCAGGCCTACTGAGATTCTGGAGATCATTATATATATGTTGCATTATTCTGTCATCATACTTTAATTCCACTTTTTTCCAGTTGCAGATGAATTATGGTATGAATACAGAAGGAGAGAGAGAGAGAGAGAGACAGACAGACAGACAGACAGACAGAGAAAGAGAGAGACAGAGAGTTACAGTTAGACAGGGTGGTGTGTGTTGCGAGTGACCTCAGAAAAGCTGGGTATTAATAGCCACAGGGACTGCTGCCATCCCCTTGCTATTTCTGGCTATGGCATCACTCTGTGTTTGCCTGTGGCCTGTGTGTGTGTGTGTGTGTGTGTGTGTGTGTGTGTGTGTGTGTGTGTGTGTGTTTGTGCAAGACTGTAAAAGACTGTAAAAGCATGTGGCCTAACATTATGTCTGCTTGCAGAGATTATAAAGTGTGTTGCAAGATGTCACATCATATTAAAGCTAGTGTGGCAGCAAATCCACTCTGTCCTACAAAGAACTTGTTTCTGCAAATTTTCCACTTTTGCATTTTACTGTAATTGACTGAGATTATTAAAAAAAAAAAAACTTTACGATTCTGGGGCCAAGTCTGATGAGAATTTAAAAAAATATTAAAATATGTTGTGAAATATTGGAAAAACAATGACCTCAATGGGAACAAGCAATCAGTTTTTTCTCAGTTCCTGAAAATGGGGCATGTTGGAAATATAAAGGATTTGTGGGACACTGATGAATTGCTGGTATTTGTTGAGACTGCTTCAATTTATAATTTGAGTGCCGGTGAAGTATTCTCTGGTCAAGGCAAGTGTTGCAGAAATAGACAATTTAACACTTTAGAGTGCTAGTTCAGCTGACACTCATTGTTCATCCTTGGGGCATTATTTTATAGATATTTGAAAAAGAGATTTGGCTGCTTACAGAAAAAAGGAGAATTACGGTCCCAGTATCATCATCATCTGATATATGTCAAAAGTTACTGTAAAAAACAATACAAACGTACTGCAGACTATATCAACAGTCTCTTGTTAAAAAATGTTCAGTCCTGCCTTATGAAAATAACAAAATGCACAAAAGTTGATAAATGCATATTTCAGACACGTTTAGTGAAATTGTCCATCTTTAGTGAAAGCTCATCTTTGATCAGCTCCAGGTAGTTGGTGCCAGTTCCTGTGACACACCTGGTGACCAGCAGCCAATCACAGGGCTTCCTCAAAGACCTGATGGACCACCACGTACAGACTGAAAACAGACGTGGCATCGAGACATATATTCAAACTCATGCCCCACATAGTCACACACACACATTCACACACACACACACACACACACACACACACACACACACACACACACACACACACGCATAAAGAGATCGTGAGACAAAAATACACAAACACACATAAATAGAGGGGGAGAGAGAGACATAAACACACCCTTACACTCTCTCTCTCTCTCTCTCTCACACAGACACACACACACACACACACAGGGGAATCGAACCCCGTAATTACTGAGCAGTGCAGCCCGCTAACCACTAGCTGGCCCAGAGTGGTCATGTGATGCTGTGATCACTGGGGCCCAGCGTAGAGACAAGTTGATCCTGGATCAGTTTTACAGTTTCCTCCCTAAAGTTTGATGTTACAAAGGGATTCTGAAGCTGATCCCTAGTCTGCGCTCAAGGGAAACTTCACCCCACAGCCTTATGTGGTGTGTCCCTCCTGGCTACTGTAGACAAGCACAGTTTTTTTCTTTTTCTTTTATTTTCTTTTTCCACACAACCTAGTTTGATTTTTTCTAAACACACAACTACTGTGCTATCCTGAGTTTTTGCTACTTTTACATTTTGATGATAAAAAGAATCTTGTTTTGGGTGATGTTATTATGACTACTTTTTGTTTTTGTAACTAGTTTTTCATATGTTTTACTAAATTTACTGCAACTGTAAGGGTTGCAATACTCTCATTTTGTTTCCAAAAGGAGAGTGGACAGTCCATCATTGGTCAGTATTTTATAGGGATGTCAGATTGCGCAGAGAAAACAAAGAGAAAAGAGAAGATAGAGAAATGTGACAGCATAGCAGGAGTTGAACTTGATCCCATTTAGTCACAGTAGATGGACGGTTTCCCAGGGAAAGCACACTGCGGCTGTCTGATGGACACTGATAGGTTTTGATGGTTGGCTGGGCTCAGAGGCTGAAGAAATGTTAAGGATTGGTGCGGGGGAAGATAATAAATGAGAAACATGAGAGAGGATGAGAAAAGAAGAAGGAAAAAAAGAAGGAATGACAAACAGAGAGGGACGGAGCTGAAAGAGTGTAAAGACAGATAAACTATTACCCACCCCCTGTGGTCAAGTGAGGCAAAAAAGGCTCCATTCATCAGAAATATAATCAGTTTTCCAGAGCTTTAGAAATCAGATCCTGTATTCACGAAGGTTTCTGGAAAAGACTTGTTTTTACAGCTGTTTGTTCTTGCTCAGATACAGAAATAAAAAGATGATCTACAATGGATAGTTGCTTTCTAGATATTTGTATCAGAGAAAGATCTGCTCACACTGACCAAATTTAATTCTTCAATTCTTTGAAATAAGGTTAGAGAAATGCATCAAACTTGCATCTGTAATTTCTTTTATATTTTGGTATTAAGTCCTTCACAATATAGTAGGACACAGCCTATCAGCCTTCCATTTGCATTCGGTTTTTCCATGTTGTCTCTTGCCTTGATGGCCTGAGTGTTTTCATCTAGACATGGCAGGGATTTTGGTCTTGATTCTGTTTTTAAAAGGAGCAGCAGCAGCAAGAATACTTAAGCAGGTGCTGTAAAAATGCTCAACAATCTCCTTGGTGTTTAGCAGAGGCAAGTGTAGGAAGAGTCTCTCAAAAATGCCCCTGAGAATTTGCTAGCAGAAGCAGAGTTAAAGATGTGAGAGCGGACACGTGCAAAGAGGCTGGAATAAGAGTAAGGCAACATGACATTAAAAACAATAGCCTTACAGTCAGGTACACACATTTCTTTGCAACATTAATTGGGTTTAATCCAAATGGCAATATTAAGTCTCTTAACACACTGAACTAAATGAAAAGACTCACTAAGATTCAGAAAATCAGATGCAAAACTACAGGACAGGCAACAAACATTGATGTTAAAATCCCTAAGTGATAAAATAAGATCTACTAATTTTTTGCATAATCAGAGGCCGATACTTTTGAGAAATGGTGAATGAACGCACTATACACATTTACTTTTGGGGGTCTACATACCAGGACACACAGCAGAGGGGTCCTGCCATGAATGAATGAATGAATGAATGAATGAATAAATGAATGAATGAATGCCATGGCCCATGACTCAATGGGGGAGCATATACACACATATTAAAGTGTCAATTTTGTTGGTAACTCCTACTCCGCCACGACTACCAGATTGTACAGGTCAAGTTGATGATATAGGCAACCCCAATGGAACTACATCATGGAGACGTCCAAATGGCCATATGACATGACCAAATATCTAGACTGGGCCCGTATAGGTTAAAAAAACAAAAGAAAGCGTCTGAGGAGGGCTGACCCGAAATCAAATCTTAATGTTCTGAGAAACCTTATGAACATGAAGCCATCATATCATCAGGATACTAAGATACAGAAATGCCAAATCACTACAATGGCAGACACAGAGAGAGATGCAAGACAGTGACAGCCGTCTTTGGCTGTGATGGTTTTATTCAGAACATCATTACAGAGAAGGATGTGATAGCCAGCAGGAGTAGCGTCGTCAAGGCAAAGCTTTGCTGTTGCCGGGCGCTGTTCAGGTAGTACTCAGCCACCTTCTTGTTGGGGTTTGACCCAGTGAACCACATCTGCATGCAGCGGCCTGAGCTGTTGGACAGGGTGGTGTAAAGGTAGGACTTGGACCAGATCTCTTCACACATGGACTTAGGCGTGGGGTAAACGTCAGTCCACTTCCTGCACTTGCTGCCCTCAGGGCATCTGTTACTGCCTGAGGGAGAGAGAGAGAGAGAGAGAAAGAGAGAGAGAGAGAGGTGTGGAGTGAGAGGGGGATGGCTACAGACAGACAGACAAGCAGACAGACAGACAGACAGGCGGACGGACAGACAGACAGGCAGACAGACAGACAGGCAGACAAACAGGCAGACGGACAGACAGGCAGACAGACGGACAGACAGGCAGACAGGCAGACGGACAGACAGACACGCAGGCAGGCAGACAGACAGACAGGCAGACGGACAGACAGGCAGGCAGACAGACAGACAGGCAGACGGACAGACAGGCAGGCAGACAGACAGGCAGGCAGACAGACAGACAGACAGACAGACAGGCAGACATGCTCAATTCCAATTATTAGTGATAATCTTAATTCTCTTCACTCTCATGAGTATGTTTTGTTGAGAACACACACAGAACACAAAACAGAACCAGTGGCATTTTTTAGGACCTGAACAAGAGGCAGCAGTGAAGAGAAAGAGTGAGAATCAGAACCACCTCTAGTACATATTTGAGGAATTTGTTCCTGCATACAGACTGGTGGAGATTTCCTTTATGTTCAACTCCCTTCGTTGGTATATTTTTGAATCATGTCTTACTTCAGAATGCACACATATCTGTAACCTATAAGCGGCCATCTTTCTCTGCACAGTGTTCTCGACAGGATCCCCGGCTGGAATTCACCCCTGCAGTTTGTTTGAAAGCTCATGTACCTCAGGGCGTGAGGAGTCAGCCTGTGTGTGTCCCAACTCACCTGTGCTCCAGTCCCATCCATAGTGCCAGTCGTTCTTGCAGGTGTAGTCATTCTTGCAGTCCTCCCACCAGTTGTGGCAGTCCTCCTTACACAGAGGCACATTCAAGATGCGTTCCTTCCTCCAGCTCTGGTCCACCTACACACACAGTTGAGTGGTTTGTATGAGGCAAAAGGTCAATGATCCTTGTGAGGAAGCGGGGTCATTGTGTTTCATTGTGTGCCTGATCTCCATGAGGAAACTGAGCCAATTGTTTTACTGTTAAATGCACAGTACGGATGGGCATCAATTTCCCCATCAGAACATATATATATAATGTGTGTCATTTACTGGATCTAAGTAATGTGAGGATATATACTATATTTTGAGTGTGGACAACCCTTATTGTTGGCAGCAGTAATGCAATGCTCTATTAGATGAGTTACAAAGGGCCTCCAAAAATGAAATAGGGGCAGATTACAGAGTCTATGTTTATAAAAAGTAATTAGCTGGTGATTGTTGATTACTGAAATTCAGAACAGCATAACAATGATGTTCTTTACAGCAACATATTTATGGATTTAGTAATTCTGACAAGTTGTTTCTATTTTCAACTTGTATATTCCTATGCTGCCATCTAGTGATATGAGTACACACATGTGCGCATACATAGAGAGAGAGGAGAGAGACTGAGTGAGAGAGAGCGCACATACAGTATATGCACAGCACACACCTTTTGTATCCAGGGTCCCAAGTGCGGCGAGCACTCATAGAAGCAAGTGTCCTGGATGAAGTGCTTCTTGCACTCGGGGCTCATGGCACCACAGTGGTTCCAGTTGAAGTAGTAGAGGTATGAGTTATCATCATGGGCTTCTGCTGAGGTGTTGGCTGTGCAACATGCATTGTCACTCCATGGAGCACACTGGGAGAAAGAAGGAAATGGGGGGTGGGGGCAGAGAGACAGACAGACAGACAGGCAATGCATAGCATAAATAAGTTATTACAATAGTTCTGTGGGCCCATGGGGCTCCAGGGACACGGTTTTAAAACCACTATTCAAATAAGACATGTACCCCATGTTCAATTGAATTTCTCTTGTGAGCCAAAACTCATTTTGCAGGCTAATGCTGAAGTAGGCTAATACAGAAAAAAGTCATTGCTTTTATGCTATTGAACTCCAATCTTGCAGTATTTTATTCGGCCTTCCTTATGTATGGACCCATTTTAATGTCCCGGCACCTCACCATTGGGTTCCAACCCAATCTTTGATAGGACAATCTCCAAAGGTGTTTTTATTCACTACCTGCAGGTAAAGTTGTCCCTCAGGGCCAGGATCTACTTTGTGGTGTTTGCCATCCATACACATGTTGAGTTTGTCCAGAGACAGAGCGGCACTGGACAGGGCAAGCAGCAAGACCACGACTCTCCACATAGCTCTGCCTGAGGGAGCACAGAGGGGAAATTCTTATTTTATGTTTTAAGGGATTATTTTAAGGAGCATTTCAGGATTATTTGACAACAAACGGACAGGAAAGATGAGGGGAAAATCTATGTGAAATTAAAATATACATTAACTTTATTAAAATTTATAAAATCATCTTATGACTATGCACACGCATGCACACACACACACACACACACACATGCACGCACACACTGTTTTCTTCCTCAGTTCACAGTCATTTAGTCATCTGCATCATCAGCCACAAGTCACCCTTTTTTTTTTTTTTTACTGATTTTTTTATTTAACACACATAATACAGAGAACATACAAATTGGAGGAGATGCATATACATTTACACTTGTTTTAACTTATATTCTTTTCATATCTGTTCTGAACATTGTTATGAAATAATTCTTCATTGGTAATAATAATTTTTATAATACATAAACATGAGCAGCACATATCAAATACCGCACCACTCGTACCACCAATGAATTAACAGTACAATAACTGTTAACTAACATACTTTGTGGCTTATACCTGAGAAAGAAAAAAACAAGTGTAATAGGAATAAAATAAGAGTAAAAATAAATACAATGAAATAAATAAAAGTAAGAATAGGAAAAAAGAGGTGACTAAAGTTCTGGCATTGCCTGTATTAATGGTGACCATCTTTCAGCAAACCTGTCTGTTCTCAACTATAATCTTGCTGTGATTTTCTCCATGATAAAGAAATTTTTGCTATTAAAAGCAGAATTCTCAATAAAGAAATTAAATCTCTATCCATCATATTATCAGGAAGTATACCCAGTATGAAAAGTGCTGGATCCAAAGTAAAGTTAATACCCAAAACCTGTTTAATCTCCTTTTGAACATTCTTCCAGAAATCCAGGAGTTTTGGGCAATCCCAAAATATACGTGTGAAGTCCCCCACCAATCCACAACCCCTCCAACATAGTTCAGATGTATTGCTATATTTTGAAGCGATAGATGGAGTATTAAAATACCGCATTTTCACCTTCCAATCAAATTCCCTCCATGTTGGGCTGTTAGTTAGTTTATGTCCTGCTTTGAATGTTTCCCCCCATTTTTCATCTGTTATTATAATATTTGTTTCCAACTCCCATTTTTCTTTGACATTCATATTGTTATTGTTAGATTCATGTTGTAGTGCTTTATACATTTTTGATATAACCCCTTTTTTTGTCTCTTCCTCTGTAAATGCAAATCACCCATTTTGTGTGTTATTTCACCATTACCCCACTTCCTGAAGTTCACTACATCATAAATTAAAGTCATTGTGCCCCCAAAACTATATAGAGCCTGCGTTTCATGTCTTTAAAAAAAAAAGTGTTTGCAGTTGGTGTTTTTGACTCTATTTAAATATTGTATTGTGATTATAAACATTGTACATATTCTGTAGACTACAATCAGCACCGGCAGTCAAAATAAAGCACATGGTAGTGATGCTTCCTGAGAAGGGTTATTAAGGGTGCTTCCTGAGAAGCACCCTTAATCGACGATGATGTTTCAAGAGCATCGTTAGTTAAGATGCTTTTGGGAAACCTTACCTATTGTACTTCTAGGCTACTTTACCAACATTTTAGGCTTATGATGCTTTTGGGAAACGCAGACCAGTAATCCCTCTTCCGTCTTCTTCATTCAGCAGAAAGTGGAAACTTACACTACAAACCAATATCCTGGGTGATGTATTTTTCTTGTAGGTAAAGAAAAATAAAGCCTATACCTTTGGTGGCAACAGGTTCAAAGACCAGTAAGAGTTCTACAGACAACTATGAAATGATTTACTTTACCTTGTAAGATCCCTTGATGATTCCTTTGTGAAATGCGAATAATTGCAGTACTATGAATTAATATGTTCCCAAAGGTCAAAGTCTGTCTGAATGGCATGTGTGCTTGAGACAGAGAGCGAGACTGAGAGACGGAGCGAGAGAAAGAGAAAGAGAGAGAGAGAGGTGGAGTGTGTGTGTGTGTGTGTGTGTGTGTGCGTGCGTGTATGTGTGCGTGTGTGTGTGTGAGAGGGAGAGAGGCAATGTGCAAGATTCACAGGTTTTATTATGACTTACTGTGAAGGAGGTTGAGCCTTATCTCAAGGACTCGTCCTTTAGCCCCCCCACCCCCCCACCCCACCCCACCCCCCAGTCACACACACACACACACACACACACACAGACACACACACACACAGTAAAGCAGTCTCTGCTCGCCATTTGGGTGTGACATGGCAACATGACCTGGACGTGTCTATATTGATAAAAACAAATAACCACACAATCTTGCAATAAGAATAATAAACAGGTGATAATGAAGATAGGTTTCTATTGATCCTCTGTTTAAGGTATTGGACAGGTAAGGTAAGGTAACACTGCCAGCTTGTTAAAATGCACCATCATTGGGTGCTTTTGCTTTTTGTGTAACATGTCATTAGTTTTATTGTTGCTGACTTAGAGTAGACCTACATAGCCTGGTTTCTACTAAAGAGCCAAACAGTGCTAGCCAGGGGGTCACTTATTAACTTCCTGCAAATATAAATGGTATTTCATATTGTTGCAAACAGAAATAATTAGTCATCTGTATCATAGTTTTCAAATGAAAAAGAACAACTAGTATGGTATTGTGATATTGTAAATAATTTCAGATGTCTCCTGGCCTGTCAGTGACTTGTAACAGTGAATTGTACTTATCATCTGACCTAGGTCAGACCCTAGGTCAGATGATAAGTACAAGTGTCAGGTTCACAAATGGGACTTAGGGACCTTTGAATCCATCAGCTATCATTAGCTCTTTATATCTCTCATGTGGACATTTAGGGACGGTAGCCTATCAGGCTCTAAACAAATGTCCTTGATTGGGATAATGATCGTTATTCATGTGCCAAAATGTCCCACAGACTACATGTATTTTTATATACTCATATGTTATTAGTTAACCCCTTTATCACACCTGATATAAGCAAGCTGACCCTGTTCTTTTTGCTTAACCTTCCTTTTGAAACCCAAAGCGGAACCTTTGTGAAGTGGGCCTCGGGGCTCGGGGGGCATTTATTGGTGAACACCAATGGTTTCCGGTCAGATTGTTTTGAATTTTTTTTTTTTTTTTTTTTGAAAGCCGGTGAGATACTGACAGGTAAATCTCGAATTTTATTGTTTAGGATTACAAGAAACAATTCCACATTGTTCAGTGTTGTTTCTCTCGATTATCCACGACACATCTGGCTGCGAGATTAAATTTAACGTTAGTCTTCGTGCGTCATCTCGAAAAGGAAGACTTGGTCTGAAAGTCGTAACGATCTGTTAATGTGCCTCCGCCGTCTCTGTCACGTCTCATATTTTGTTTATATGCTTATGTTGTTTTACAATACATTTCCTACTTTGCCACAAACAACTATAACGTTTCCTTTTACTGACTGGAAATGATTGGTTTCCCTCAGTGGGTTAAATGTCTGTTGTTACACGTCCAGCCGAAGCTGATTGGCAGTGTGTTTGTGTTTTTATCCCTGTGTGTCGGTCAGCCTGACAGAGATGTCCACTCTGTTCCCGTCTCTGTTCCCTCGGATAACGGAGTCTCTGTGGTTCAACCTGGACCGGCCCTGTGTCGACGAGACCGAGCTGCACCAGCAGGAGCAGCAGCACCAGACCTGGGTGAGCAGCCTCAGCCTGGCTTCATCCAAAATACACATGATGCAGCCATTACACGCACGTTCATGCAAGCACGGCCTCTCTCACACACGTTCATGCGGTATGTGTCCATGCACAATCACTAACATGTTTTCCAATGCACACAACATACACATTCACGTATGCCACCAAATTAGTAAAAACACAAAAAACAGCATTTAAACCAGAGAAAGACCTGTTTTTCTAACTTTGATACACATTATATTGTGTGTTTGTCTGTCTACCTTAGTTACAGAGCATTGCTGAGAAGGACAACAACCTGATGCCCATTGGGAAACCCATCTTTGAGGTATTTATTTGGCCTTTAATTGGGGTATGGATTTCAACAAATCTCATCAAATGCATTTTTAAAGCAAAAATGAAAGTTGACCAAGAGTGTTGCTGTGCCACAGCAATAAATTCATGGTAACTGGCTACATCTGGTTCCTGTGCTATGCAAGAAAATACATTGGAGCTTGTTGCATTTCATAATGCACTGTAAACGTCATCCACTCTATTGTAAATAGTTCAGAAAAGATGCAAATGTGAAAAATAACTAATTCATACCCTTTAAGTCTACCCATATTTACCAATTTATAGACCAAGGAGTTTTTGCCTTTTTATATTAACAGATCTGTGTGTGTGTGTGTGTGTGTCTCCTCCATCTGTTTGTTGTCTGGGCTTACTGTGTGTAGCAGACATTTGACGAGGAGGAAGAGGAGGATGACGAGGATGAGGAGGACAGCGAGGAAGACTCTGAAGATGAAGAGGACATGCAGGACATGGATGAGATGAACGACTATAACGAGTCACCGGATGACGGCGAGATCAACGAGGTCAGAGTTCAGGGGTCACACCCAACACAGAGATGTAGAGCAGATTTATTATGATGAACTAATCTATTTTAATCTTATTTGTTGTTATTAGAACAGAGTTTTCCTAGTAATTATGTGTTCTTAGCTCTTATTTGGCTGCTGGGTTAAATAGTATTTTAAATTAGTGGAAGTGATTTTGAAGTAGGGTTCACTGCAGATGGCTCCAGTTGATTTAATTGCATTTATTCAAAATGTATCTGCCTTTTTTTTCCCTCTGTTGTTCATTTCCCTGCCCTCTCAGTACTTCACAGTAAATGATTTACATTAGGTCACATAGAGTGTAACATCCACTGTAACGTGACTAGGTTGCTTCATGAAATTGTAAAAGATTGGTGTTAAAATCCCATCGCATGAAGGTAGGAGGGTAATTTTTATGCTCATTTGGTTGAAAAAATTGTGTGTGTCTGGCTTATAATGTGGAAGACTTGGCATTGTTAACAAGTGGAATTTAGTTGACTTTTCTCTCCCTAAACAGAGAAATATTTCTGTTTTGTCTTTAATCTGTCTCTGTTTCTGTGTGTCAGGTGGACATGGAGGGAGCAGACCAGGACCAAGACCAATGGATGATTTAAGCCAACAGACTTGTCTGCATCAAGCTGTGTGACACTGCCCACTCAAAGCCTGACTACTACCCCTTTAGGTCTGTGGCGCAGATATATTTTCATATTTGTGTAAACAGGAAGAATATGAAATGATCTTGAATCAAAGCTTATATCACTATAGACCTTAGGGGTAAATCTAGCTAAAGTGTCTCATGTCAAGCTGCACTCCCGCCCCTCAGCCTTGAAAACTCTCTGGACTTCAACTGGGAACTGTATTGTTTCTACTTGGCGCACATTCACGCTGTTACAAACACAGAGGTTGAGGTGTCAGATACTAGCATGGATGTGTGTTTTTGTGCACGCTTGTGTATGTGTGAGATTGCCCCCAGTTGTGTTTTTTCTTTTCTTTTTAGTAGCAATGTGTGAACACTGGTAAATGTTTTAAAGCAGTTGGAGAGGCCCCCCTATCTAACACACACACACACACACACACACACACACACACACACACACACAAAGCCATTCTTATCCGTTCCTCCCCTATAGAACTGCAGACTGTCTCTATGTTTTGGCTGCCTTCTGTCTCTGTCAGACACACACAGTGTGGCAGCAGCAGGCGTCCCCCTGAAGGACCTCAGTCGTCTCTAACCACTAACCCTCTGATTTGAACTTTGACTTTGTTGCATCTTCAGTCATGTGCCTCAGAAAGTCTCCAAACAGCTGACTTGGCACGAACAACAGCTCAGTCAGCTAGAGCACTTCTGGATGTAGTAATTTCATAGAATTTGAATGGATAGTAAGGGACCTTCCATATTGTTTCTGCTGATCTCTTTTGTTACAACTCATATGCCTTCAATACAATTTTGATAACATAGTCTTTAAAATGTGCATTATTTTATGCAATGCATGCAGTTCTCTGGGTGAAGTGCATTTTAACAATGCTTTTTTTTTTTTTTTAACTATGTTGAAGGTTTGTAGCAGCTGTGACCATTCAAGAATGTTGATTGAAATAGGAATGCACATTGTGTCCATTCAAATTCTGTGGTCAGTGAACTCTTACTCTGTCCAGAGCAATCTAGCTAAAAAGATAGATACAAGGCTCTTTATGTTAAAAACAGGTCATATTTATCAAACCAAAAAAAAAAATTTAGTTTCTTATATTTTCATTCCTCAATCATGAAGAACACTCAGTTTACCATGTGGCTGCATTTTAAGCTGTCTAAATGTTAGATGGTGTAAATTATGCACACCTCCACTAGTTCAATGCTACTGTTGATATACTGAATTAGCTATTACAACATATGAGTCAACATTGTCCTTTTCTGTTTATTATCAGAAACGAGTGCAGTGCTGATGCAGGGTGATCTTGAAATTGGTGTAGCTAAAAATTCTCTTTTGGGAGGCCATGGCCATAATTCACTCAATGCCCATTAGTGTTGCTTTTACATGGTGCTCAGCATTCCTGAGGCATTGAAACGCCTGGGGGTGAGGTTAATAGTCAGCTAACTATAATTTCACTATCGGCTAAAGGTCAAGTTTTACTCAGGTCTTTCATGAACTATGAAGGTCCCTCATCCTCTGAACATTATCTATACTAAACTACATGAAGCACAGTCATAAACTTGGGTGAAATACAACCGTGGTGTTTTATTTTGCATAAAATATTTAATGAAGTTGCTCTTCATGATCATTTTCTAAATGGTTAATTATTTTTGTTTAAATAAACAAGCTGTATATAGAGACTAGCATTTGGCTCACTGATTTACTAATTGGAGAAATACATGCAAGATGATTCCTGTAAAAGCACCATTTGTTTTTCCTGTTTAGAGAGTTATTTTTTACCCAACAGGGGGCGCTGGTGATCATAGTAAAATGAGCAGTGGGGAGCCTTGGATATATGGAATAAGTCATATCTTTAGAGAAAACAGACTGTTTGACATGTAATGCATCTCTGAAAGACTAACAATTAAATACTGACATATGCCAGTTATTAGAGGATGATTGGCTGAAATTTAACAGTTTGTGGAGCGTTGAGGTAATTTGCAGTTCATTTTCAATCACATTTTACCAAAAACATTTAATTCTAATGGGGCATGTCATTCCTCTTCATTTCTCCTCACACCACTCCCAGCCAGTGTAAAGTGTATCTTCATAGTTGAGTGTGATATGTGTCCCAGTCTACTTGACTCCCTGGTACACCAGCTCGGCCATCCCGTCCCTGATGCCCTTGATGTACTCCAGCGTGGCCCGGTGGACCCTCCACTCATACAGGCCGCTCCTGCGGATGTGTCGGAGGAAGTTGGGAGCCCCGGGGAACAGCACGTTGTCGGCCACGATCATAGACCCCTTCCCTAGCAGACCAGAGCCCTCCAGCATCTGTAACACACAGCCACACACACAGGCAGTAATGTAACCAAATTAAGTATTAAGTACTTAACAACACTATATTTCAAAGTCCATATTCCTCTTATCCCATGTCACTAAATATATCTACAACAAGCAGTTACTACTGTAGCTGCATTGAAGAAAAAAAGGTTTGCATGCAAAATATGATTAGTTCATACACCAAGGCCATTGTTGTCTTCAGTCCAGCCATCTTTTAAATGAAGCAGTTAGAGTCAGTATAGATGGACCACTGACCCCACTGGCCTTCTTTTGGAGGTTAGCATGTCAAAGATGGAGTATTTTGTAGGACTGATTGATTTTTTATGCTCTAACAAAATTTTATTTCAAATACAGCAGCACTTTTACTTGAGTTGAATTTTAAATGGAGGACTTTAACCTTTACAGTACTGATCTATAAGGATATTTCTATTGAAGTGAAAGATTTGTGTACTTCATAGAATAGTACAGCAATCTCCTTTGGTACACTTTCGATGGCTGCATTAGCATTTACATTGACCTCTCTCATTCACTTTTGGTAGAGACATCACAGACAGTCAGAATTTGGGATACTGCACATGTGCAGACCTGGAATAGTATTGGCAAATACTTTTTTTCCCTTTAGCCTACTTTTTTATATGGTGTTTTTGCCACACCAGACAGTAAAAATGAGGACCAGAGAGTTTAGACTATCATAGGAAAGTATCTGAAAAATCAAATGGAATACCATTCTAATTCTCCAAGCAAATAGTTAAAATAACAATAAGAGTTCACTCAGGTCTGCTCATATGCTGTGAACTTCTTATGCAGTCTCATGTGGGACAAACTTGCTTTGTGCATGTGCCACACCCCACTTCTGTCTGCCTCAGATCATCCTTCTGAGAGATATTAAGGAAAATAAATTAAAAGACATCCTAGTAGTTGTGAATAGGTGTGAGTAGTCTATTGTGTTTTGTTGCAAACAGTCACCTGCAGATCAGGGAGGTAGCACTTCTTCCAGTGGTCCATGAAGACAAAGTCCAGCCTCTCCAGACCATATTCAGACCGCAGCTGAGGAATCACCTCATCAGACGGATTCACGATTAACTCCACCTGAACACACACACATTGGCCTGTAAGCCTAAAACTTGGCCAATACATAGTTGGAGAAGCTTTTCCATGGTATGGATGCAGTATAACATAATTTTTACACTCTCCATATTCAGAATTGAAATGAAAATAATCTGTCATTGCCACAATGTCAACTGTATGAAAAACAATGGTGCTGGTCTTTAAGCGGTTAATATAGCAAAGACAGGCCATTTAGGGTGAATGTGTGTGTAGCCCCTCTCTCTCACCGTGTCGTCGTCAAACCCCGCCAGGCGGATGATTTTCTCGGCAATGGCAGCGTTCCTCTGGTCCATCTCCACGCTGTAGAGCCTGGCGCCCAGCGGGAGAGCCCGGGCGATCCGCACTGTGCTGTAGCCGCAGTGAGCACCCAGCTCCAGCACTGTCAGAGGGCTCTGCTCCATCAGCAGCCGGTCCAGGATCTTCCCTACATACACACACACACATAGGCTATACATGTCCAGGGTAAAGACAAACTAGGTCATTTGGTCTGAATTTACTTAAACTTGCATTATTCATTCTCCAGGTGAGAGCCATTGACGAAAATGTATAATTTGAATTTATAGGTGAGGATTGTAGTTTCTGTTTCATGCTGTTGTGTGTTGTCATCCTCTATATCTAAATGCCCAATCACTTTCAGAGTTTCTCTGCTTTTCTCAAAGGTATCTGTCATCAGATAGCTGTGTTTTTCTAACTATAACAGACTGCAGTTACCCTTTTTGGAATCAGATTAGAGTAAATTACATGTATTATGTTAATCCCAAATTCTTGGAGGTAAAGTGTTGTTACTTATGGTGTCTTACTTACCTTTCTTATGGACAATGTTGCTGATAAACTGACACAGGATTGTATTATCTGAGTTATCTGTTCACCTTTCTTAGGCCCAATGTTGCTGATGAACTCCACTTTGCTGCACCAGGTGTCGAAGGCGTCCAGGATACTTTCCGGGTCTCCAGGGGTGGCATGGGTCAGGACGTACTGGAAGGCCCGCTCCTCCCGGCTCAGGCCGGTAACGCAGTCCCTCCACACCCGGACCAGAACCGCCCGGTAGAACAACACAAAGTAGTAGCGGTACCGGATGAGCAGCGTCAGCACGAGGGGGAGGAAGGCCAGAGCGATGGCAGGAGACACCATCCTGCATGTGCAAAGCAAAACAGAGAGGCAGGTAGATTCACTGCTCATTTGTGTTCATACATGTTCATGTTCATATGCAACAAGGGGATGGTGGAGAGGGAGAGTGTTGTTTTCCCATCAATTTTCTGTGTATTTCTCAGTTAACTTGGGAGAAGTATTTTGTGGATGTTATTTTCTCTTGTGCCACCTGGACTTTGTGCCTATACTTTACAGATAAGTGCCTTGGTGTCTCTTTACTCTCTGCTGTCACACTCATTAGGTGGACAACAACACCATTGGCTCACTGTTTTTCAAATCTACACTATAGTTATGCTTCCCTACAAAGGAGAAAGGCAGTAACTTCAATCTTGGTTGAAAATTTGTTTTTTTCATTTTTCTTTCCGTGCTAGATCAGAGTGTTACATCACCTCATTTTCTAAGATCTTCTTCCAAGTCATTTGTTTGGGCAGTTATGAAAACTTAAAAGGGAAATTTTCTCAGTTTCACTCTGAGTAGTTGCAGCCTGTTGCCTTTGTTGGGCAATATGTACTTAGTGGTGGATTTGTACATAGTTAAAGGGGGGTGGCAGACAGGAAGAGTGTTTTTCCCTCAGTTTTACTTAATGCCACAGATTTTAGTGTGAGTAGAGTGATGCATTTTGTCATGCGTTTTAACAAAATGTCAATTTGGCTTCTGTGTGCAGACTCAGATGCTTGATCTTTCTCCTGAACATTTCTTAAAATGCCCCCATCTAAAGTTCACACAGACACAGTAGGACCGACTTACACGTGCAAAACCCTGCATGTATCTTGCATTAACGCTGCAGAATACTCCAACCAGTTCCTCTTGGTAACAGACTAGCAGTGCAGTGAGTATGGAAATATAGGGAGACATCTATGATGACTCTTGTCATTATCAGAGGCATGCAGTACTCTATACTACTTCTATATTTAGAGTGCCAAAATAATCTGGCTTTGCATTCAGGGGTAGCATTGTTACCTGTGTAAGATCACTGGCCGTTTCACATGAACACAATCATTTTAGCTATGATTTAAGAGGCAAACTCATCACTCTTACTCCCACATGCATCATGCCTCATTCATCTGTGGTGCCAAGAGTCTGCAGCAGGTCTATGCAAGTTTGCTTATTTTATGATCAAAGCCATGGGATGACGTTACACAACTTCACATTAAAATAAAGCATATTATGGAATAGCTAATATTTAAGATGGCTATTATAAGACCATTGTTTCTAAAATAGTCCAATTTTAATTGATACAATCATCTGTAGTTTAGACATATTAATTGCTGAATTTAAGGTAAAAATTATTACCTAACTAACCCTAACACTAAAATAATTTTCCCAAAATGCTAACATTGTGGAACAAATGCCTCCATACCTTTCATCTACCCAACATGGTGGTCTACACATAAATACATGCCTTCACTTACTGGCTCTATGGTGGATGTGAACTCAGGCTCTCTAGATCTTTCTACTGCCTCCTGTAACTGTAGACTCTACAAGCAGCCTGCACCATATATAACTGATGTATAAAAATCATCAAATCAGAGACACAAACACACAATCTCACCTGCTTTCTCGAAAGTTTGGCGAGGGCAGAATAGCAGTGAGGACGACAGCGAAGATGAAAGTGGCACTACTGCTGAGACAAGTGAAGGAAGGCAGGTGTGTGTGTGAGAGAGAGAGAGAGAGGAGGTAAGAGACCTGGGTATGTAAATAATTTATACATCACGCGCACGTATGTATATCCTCTAATTATTTACCATCAACAGTCATTGGTTGTAATATATCTATGTCAACAGCTGTTCATTGGCCTTTGTCATTTTTGATCTGACGCACAAGGAGCTTCATGCCCAATGATAGTTACAGTATGACTTATAATGGGTGTAGGAGAGAGAGAGAGAGAGACAGAGAGAGAGAGGTAGTGTGAAACAGACATTTGATATATCAGGGTAACATCGGCAGGTGTGTGTCTGTGTGTGGAGTCCAGTTTCTCTCTTCACCCACATGGAAAGATCCACACAAACACAGAGTAAAGTATAAAAAGCTCATTTATGGAATAACATCCAACAGCAGTCAATACAATATAATACATACTTATCTCAAGAATATACAAAACAACAAATGCAACCATGTATTGAAATATGTGCAGTCACATCATATTAGGCACTTGTTTTGAAAAAAGTCACAATATACTATAACTTGAACTAATATAGATTTGTGGTATTCAAGGCTCATCTAGTCACGGTTTGCAGATTTAGATCACCTTTCCTTCCCTTTTTTGTGCTTCTCCTTTCATCTGATTTGTTGCTCATTTGAGATTTTTGTCTGGAGCCTGAAGTAGCTCCATTTCACATCAAAATGATATTATAATACATAATAAAATGTCAGTAGAAAGATGATGAGAGAAAAAGTAAGATGTGTGTAAGATGTGACAAGCGTGACGATTATGTAAGGAGGTGGGGGTGGAGCGGTGAAGGGAAGGTGTCCAAAACATCAACTAATCAGCATCCCTCTTTGAAAAATCTGCATTTAGAATGGGTTGGACGCACCGAATGATGCAAATCCAAGATGCTGCTATTTTATTCAGCATGTCCTTTGCAAAATACATGAATCCTGTCCCAGTTAGAGTGATATAGATCTTAGCAGGAGATGGCAATTGATAAAAGACTTTGGGCAGACTGCACTGTAGGTAGGGCTGGGCGATATGGTTGAAATCAATATCATGATAATCATAAGGATTTTTCTCGATATCAATATGTATCACGATATGGTTCATGTATGCAAAATCACGTTAAATATTCAAATGAATGTTCATCTCATTGAACCGAATGGTAATGTTAGGTGTGGTGTCAAACAAAACTGAAATATTCAAATAATATTCCTCCCATACCTCATTTTATCAGAGTTTTTAAGTAAAATTTGCTTGTCATCATCAATTCAGACAGCAGAAATGTGTGTCACGATATTAAAATATCTTCATATCATCACGATATGATTCAACTGAAAGACGATAAACGATGATATTGAATTATCGCCCAGCCCTAACTGTAGGTGCTGTGTCCCTGTCCCTCACCAGTTAATTAGCATACTCTGAAACATCCATGGGGCAGGACTGCAGAGCTGACATGGCTCTGCCACTGGAAGCTGTAGTGGCTGAACGCTGCCTGCCTATGACTCAGAACAGGGTTGTTTCAGGAGAGACCTGATGAACTTCTTCAGCTCTCTGTCCTCTCTGGTCCACCTCACCAGCCGAGTCAGCACCAGCCTTCCCTCCTCGGCCTGAGCCAGGCCCAGGTACCATCCACCTGGGGCCCCGTTCCCCTCCTTGCCTCCTCCCTTCCCTCCTTCCTTCTGCTGTCCCCTCTCCATCTCTTCCTCTTCTGTCCCCCCTTTTCTCTCCGTCTGTGATGCGTCCAGGCCGGGGCAAGTGCAGCTGCCTCCTTCCTGCAGCCACAAAGCGCTGTGGACCATTGCCCCTCCGACCCCCTCGGCCCTCTCCGCCCCTCCACCAGCCCACCTCAGGATGCGGCTCCGGCCCAGAGGGACCAGCTGACGGTCGCCTCCCACCATCGACACGCTGCCCAGACGCAGCTTAAAGGCTGGGACAGAGAGAGAGAGAACACCTATTAAATGTGTGCTTCATGTCACACACATTGCATGTGTGTGTGCAGGGACAACACAACTATCTCTTTGAGTAGATAATCAGTTCTGTGGTGTGTGATGTGAAAAACAATTTTGACGAAACCAACAGTAATGGAAAAAAGAAGAATATGTGCTGTTTTTCTTCTCCCCAAAATGCATTCTGTTCACAAAAGAAAAGACACTTATGTATTTTGTAGCCCGCTGTCTGTGTCATTCCTTAACTAGGCTCTTTGTTCTCACCATATGGACTGTGGCAGAAGTTGTCCTGGATGTCAGTCTCTCCCTCAGCAGCCAGACTGCAGGCATCACAGATAACGCTCCCTGGGGACGAAAAGGACAGGGGATTAGATGACTGTGTGTGCATGTGTGTGTGTGGCCGCAGTGGGGGTGGTGAGAGATGGTCTACATGTGGTGTGATGTAAACAAAGAATGGATTTTGACTAAAGGATGGGGTGGTAGGACTATTGTCCTGGAGCAGCAGTGCCAGAATTTTCATCAAACATTACACAGCAATTTTTCCAGTGTTAATGACAATTATGTGAAGTTTCCAAGAGTTGACTGGAGTGTTGTTTGTTCGCAGAGTTGGTGGCTCTGGTGTGGATGGTCACAGCTAGCCTGTCATAGTGTTACATTAACTTTGACGAGTGTGGATAAACACTGGTATAGTGCTATTTTTTTTACACTCTAGAGTTAAATTAACACTGACGTCTTTGTTGGGTACAGAGGACTTGACATTCTGGCCATGTAGTCAGAAACCACTGTTGGGTGGTAACGAGTAGGCTACAGTAATGTGATTACTTTTCCCGGTAACAATCAATGTAACGAATTACTATTCCAATGTCAGTGATAATACAATTACCAGTTAAAGAAATGAATCGTTACTTTTGTTATTACTCCCCTTTAAATGTCAGGGTGATGTTGAATTATCTATATCCCATCCCCATACTGCTATTTTGTAGCCAAACAGAGCTAGCATAAAGAAACGGCTGAAAAGTTTACTTTGTCCGTCTGTATCCACAGATTCCCACTGATTTGATTTTGTTAAGCAAGTGGATGACAACAACACTGTAGTTATCCTAATTTCTGAAGGAAAAAGAGGATGCAGCCGCCAATTTTGGGAGTGTAATGGAAAGGTACAATAACGAGTAGAGTAACGAATTACTGCTCCTGGTGAGTAGTAACTATAAGAACATTACTTTCTGAATCAGTAACGAGTAACGAATTGCTTTTTTCAGCAACGAACCAACCGCTGTCACAGTGTCTCTGGCAGAAACGGATCTGCTCACTGACCTTTTGACGCCTCCTCGTGCCTGACCTCCTCTCTCGTGCGCGCCTCCAGCTCTCCGGTTGCCGGGATACAGAGGTTGGTCCCGCGCGGGAACCGGGTGCAGTTGAACATCTCGGGCCAGGGGAAGCCGAACGCGCTCATTACGGGCACGCAGCCGTCCCTCACGGCCTCGCACAGACTCCTGCACGGACTCACCGGCCCGGCCAGCTCCGGCAGGCACACCGGCGCGAACAGCGAGCACAGGAACTTCTTGGTGTCCCGGTGGCAGAGCTTGGACACCAGAGGCAGCCAGGCCGCCGACTGCTGCTGGG
This sequence comes from Centroberyx affinis, assembly GCF_046629955.1. Taxonomy (NCBI): domain Eukaryota; kingdom Metazoa; phylum Chordata; class Actinopteri; order Beryciformes; family Berycidae; genus Centroberyx; species Centroberyx affinis. The sequence continues at coordinate 69,270 of NW_027279096.1, read as the reverse complement.
CCTCCCGCAGCGAGTCGTGGCCCAGCAAGTTGGGGATCCGCATCTGCCTGTACCCTATCCCGTGGCACAGAGACAAAGTACTGGGGATGGGTTTACACACCGAGCGGACCGAGGAGCTGAACCCGAGGGACGGCGGCCCGAGCTGGGCGGGAGAATCTTCAGAGGCATGAGAAACTGCAAATAGTCCTATAAAAGTTATAACAGAAACATACATGGCTAGTCTCGGCAGGGAACAATAACACACTGAGCCCACACAGCTGCACTTCGCCTCGTTGTCCCAGTCTAGACTTGACCGGCCTGAGGTGTAAACAAAGAGGAGGGGAGGAAATGGAAATGGGGGTAAATGAGAGGGCAGGCGCCTCCCAGGCATCCCACCCTGTCAGACTGGTTTCTGCAGGGTGGTGACGCCTCCACACTTAGCGGCGTGGGTGGGGGTTACCGGCATCTGTGATTAAAACAAATTATCTATTGTTTCTTAATGTGGGCATTCCTGTAAACTGTATACATTAGGCAAAACAGATGGGAGCGAGGCTTTAAATGCGAGTTTTCCCCGGGCATCCTATCTCTGTGATACTGATTTTAGTCTTGATTATTGTTGTTATTATTGTTATTATATATGACTAAAGATGGTGTGTGTGTGTGTGTGTATGTGTGGGTGTGTGGGACACTCTATCATCAGAGACCCTTTCATCTTCTGCCAGAAAAACACTCCTCTTTGACATGAGAACCAACCAGCCTTACCAGAACCGTAATTTAGATCGGCTCTCTCAGATGTTGTGGTCTCTTCATTTTTTGTCTTTTGCTGTTGCCTGTTTAACATTTTTCTTTAGTCTTTAGTTATGGAGTTCAGACCGAGAGTGCTTGATTTAATCTTTACAATGTTTGAATTTAATAAAATATGCCATTTTATGTTTGTTTGTTGCTTTCACCAAAGTGAATAGCTCCTCGTCCTTTCAGAAATTACTTCCAGGCATTCCCTCGCTCTCTGTTATAATAAAAGAATCCAGTGTCACGTGACGAGGGTCACAGCGGCTTCTCGAATACCGGAAGTGGTCGCGGTGTTGTTGCGCAGGAGCTGCTGTCATGTGATAGCTCGACCGAGGAGCTGCTGTTGACAGTAGCCTGCTGGAAGAAGCAAAGAAACCAACCAGGAAAGAAGTTGTCCGCTTGGTGTGAAGGACAGAGCCGGTGTTTCCTCTGGGCAGACGGGGCACCGCGCAGGGAAGCTGGGGTTGTGTGGTCTGGCAGAGCGCCGGACGCCCCTCGGACGCCATGGGTTGCTGTTACAGCAGCGAAAACGAGACCACAGAACAGGTAGCCGTCTGGCTAGCTAGCTAACGCTGGAAGCTATCATGCTAAACGCTGCAATTTAGCAGGAAACAAAGTACTAGATAGAGCTTAATTTATAGTGGGTGTTGTTATTTGACAAAACTGGATCGACGTTACCAAGAGGTGTTAGAAATGAGAGTGATTGTGACACCTTAACAGCTACAACTTGCTTGTTAAACTTAACGTAAAGCCTTTAGTTACGGCCTGGCCTAGGGCAGGCAGTGCAGCTAGCAAGTAGCCAGTCCCAAATTATTGTACAAATATGAAGGTAAACCAGCATGTTTCTAAGGAAAAATAACAATTTACGTCATCGAATATTGCGGTCACCTTGAAGTCAGTTTAACCTTTTGGACACGACCAGCAGAGATAATGTATTGTAACTTCGTTCGTAAAACTAAACTCGTTATGCGTCAGGGTGTAAACAATATTGACTAAGTTAGTGCCACTACGCTGCCGTAAACAGGCCCTTTAACACCAACCCTTATATTCGGGACAGCGTCGCCCTGATGCGTGTTGCATCATATGACCAGCAAAGTCGCATTGCAACAAAAAAAAATGCTTTTAGTTTCTGGAAACAGTCAGTTCTTCCCTCATGGAGAATATCTTTAGAGATCTCAGGCTCATAGTTCAATTGACTCATATCAGAGTGAACTGTCTTGGTTTCAGTGATTCAATTGGAATTACCTAAGCTATTTATGACCAGGGATTCATTTTGGATTTGGAAAGGGTGAGCTCTTATCCGGGTGTTTTTCAATTTGGTGAATCTAGAACAAAGTTTAGGATTCATGCTCCCTTTCTAACACTTTACTTTAGTGGGGAAATGGCAAAACTGACTTCAGGTCAGGTTTTCCGCCTGTGGGTTTCCTGGAGAGATGTGTGTGAGTGTATGTGAGCCTTTTGAGCTGTCCTGATAATGTCCTTGATTGGAAAAACTGTGATCTTCACCATACAATTGTTTTCTGTTCGACCGTGATGCGTTTTCTGTGTCAAAGGACTCTGATGAACGTAAGCCGCTGATCCCTCACCCCAACCCCGACAGCAAACCTCCAAACGGCACAGAATGGAGAACTGCCAACGTCCCCTCGGCGCGTACTGATGAACAGGCCCTCCTCACATCCATCCTTACCAAGACAGCACAGTAAGACACATAAACCCACAAGACCCGCCAGACTTCACCCTTTGAGTACTTATTTGTCTGTAATACGTTTTTCACAGTGGAATGCCCAGGCTCTAATGTGTTCACTTAATGAATCCAGTGTTTTTCTCTCTCTCTTTCCGCAGGAACATCATTGATGTCTCGGCTGCAGACTCCGTCATGATGGAGCAGCATGAATACATGGACAAAGCTCGGCAATACAGGTATGTGGGTGATCAGCAATTCTTTTTAATGTTTCACTTCTTGATAGATTTAGAGGGATTTTTTGGACACAACACTGCCATTCACCGGAGTGCTCTTGCTCTTCTTCTGCTGTCTCCTGTTTTTGTTGCTGTTGTGCAGAGCATACACTGTTTCTGTGCGTGGGTGTGGGTATGGGACGGGTATGTGTGTCTGTCTCTGTCTGGACAAAGGGTGGCTTTAAAATGAGAGATGAATCAATCTGTGTTGTACTCATGTGTAGGTAGTATCATTCACTAGCTGAATCACCGATGGCCTATAAGCTTTTGAGATGGTATTGCTATTTGACTTGTCATAACCATACAATGATAACACTCTTAATTTACAAGACGCTGGGCAAAGCTCTATACTGAATGTACATTATGTGGTGCTATAAGTCATTATATTGTCTGGTAAAACCTCACTAACCCAAAGCTATTTAAATGTTCTAGTTAAATGTTAAGATTGCTGAAATATTATGGAGGGGGGCAAAGCTTATTCAGAACGTACATGCATATTCCAAAAAGTAAAATTTGCGGTCAAAAAGCCTTTATTTGCTCATCAGTAAAGAAATTAAAATGATTGTGCAGAATGAATAGAATGTGTTCTTGCATTGCAGTTTATTTTAATTCACTGTGCCTGTTTGTTAGCCAGGTCTGCTGGGCTAAATGCGCTTCTTGAGTGTTTCAGGACTAAACAAGCTTCCGTTTGTGTGTTTCAGTACAAAGCTGGCTGTGCTGAGCAACAGTTTGCCCCAGAAGAAAGCCCACCTTCTCCCCTCGCTCACCAGTCAGCCCCACCAAGTGCTCGCTAGTGACCTGGTGCCATACTCAGATGTTCAACAGGTAATCATGCTCCAGCAGATACTGAAATACAGGAGATATAAGTTGGGATGCGTGATCAGATTTGCTTTCATCCTTGTGTCTTTTTCTTGTTGGTTTCCTTCTGGAATGGAGAGATACTCTTTTGATAACAATATGGAACATGGGGAGCTGTATGATATTTCAGTGTGTGTTGGGGTTGTGGCTATATGTGTGGCATAAAATAGCCCCTTATGCTAGCCAATGTGTTTTTTGTACAAAATAAGCAAAAACACCTTCTGATGGACACACTTTTGTCCAATTAATGTGAGTTATGTATTTGCACACTATACATTAACTCTTATTGGCTTCCTCTTTTTTGCAGGTGTCCAAGATAGCAGCTTACGCTTACAGTGCAATCTCTCAGATCAAGGTGGATGCAAAAGAAGAACTGGTGGTTCAGTTTGCCATTCCCTGATTCTGCCCCTCTGGCCTGCATATTATTCCTCCCATCCCTCTCTTTTCTCTGTCAGTCCTGCCTCCTCACCTCCCCAGCCCGCCCTGTATCCAAGCATCTTGGTCCCTGTGCTTCTTAGCTATGCCTCTAGCAGCTACAAAGACAGAGACGATTGGAATTGCACCTCAAATTGCACCCTATGGCTGTCCTTTAGCGTACTTCATTATGGGCCAATGGCAAATACTATATACTAATATAATGCAGTGGAAGACAGTCTAGATGGGCCAATAGGGTGTGATCTGAGATTTGCAACAACCAGGCCTCCTCTATACCTAAAGACTGGATCACAGCATTTATCAGAACCACCTCTGGAAAATTCATCACTCATCCTATTAATCTACCTGTCTAAGATTTTTAAGATGCCCAGTTAAGATAAATGGTTGTCAGGACTGTTTCGGTTGTTGATATTTTTTAAGATGTGTATGTTTTGTTTGGAGTGACAGTGTTTGGTAATGAATATTCAGGCTGCTGCTGGTGTTGCATGTGAAGCTTCCCTGGCTTGTTCTGTAGTTACATAACCAGGCACGCAGGGCCAGGCGCTACACCTCAGCCTGTTAGCCACAGCCGTGGAAGAATGTATATTCACCAGGGATGGAGCTTAAGGGTTGTGGGCACCAGGCAGGTGGGGGCTATTGGTCTGTCTACTTCATACAATCTCCATTAAACAGGAGATGAGGAATCCAAGAACAGGAAAAATGAGGAGCGGTCCGTGTCGTCTTGGAAACGTCACATGAGTCCAGAAGTGGAAGTGCAATGGCAGAGTCATGTTTTAGAACTCATTTAGTCATAAGCACATTTTCTTCGGTACTGGGTTGAAGAGAAGCCTGCAAAAATGAACGCGAAGCTCCAAAATCACTTGAAGATTAATGAATAAAAGTGATTTTGGAGCATCATGTGCAGGTTCTACACTTAATTTTTGCAGTCATGTTTTACCCACTTATGATAAAAAAAATCACCACATTGCTGAAAGTTCTCACTGTGCATGTGTCTTAACCCTGTTCTGACTTCATGGGATGACACTGTCCGCTCCTCAGTCTCTCTCCTAGCACAGCAAAAAGATGACAAGATGGCAGTCAAAATAAGGGCAATCTCTATTCTTTTCTAGTTAAGCTGTCACTATAATTTGGAAGATAGTAATGCTAAATAGCCCTGTATTCGTGTGTGATGTACGCAGGCCAGACGCGGCCATCAAACATACCACAGCTCTGGCACGCCGCACTAAGAAACCTCTAATCCTGACAACCTGAAGACAAACTATTAAACTGAAATCAAAATTCATTTGAGTCTCAACAAAGGTATCAGTACATTTGGTTCACATTCCACTGGAGTAATGTAGAAAACTAACATTGAAACAGGCAGGGTTGGTAATCTGTTAGTTATTCCAGTTAAGGCCAAATCGTGAGTGACCTGGGCATGGTGTCAAGGCTGGTATCCTTCGCTGGGTGAGGATGCAAACACGAGCAGAGGCTGCTGGGTGAGCCAACAAATGTTACTGGGGGCGGGCACAGATGGGAGCTTTCTTGAGGCACATTTGTCCGAGTTTACAGAAAGGAACATGCTTCCTCTTTCCAGTTTTCTAGCACTAAAATAATCAAGCTGGCAAACCCTTTGATTCATATCCCAGAACGTCACATATTCTAAAGCGATGGAGGCATGTTGGAAGAGATGGGTTGGGGGTGTGGGGGGGATGCAGGGGCAGACAACGTGCAGTGATGCCTTCTTTGTACAGAATTTTCTGATCCAGTAAAACAGTAGACAGATTGTATGAAGTTCCCCTTTTGTAGAGAGTTTATTGGTCAGGATTGGCTAAGGTCTTGTGGGGATTACAAAAGTTTTTATGAAACACAAGAACACTTTTAACACCCGAGTTTGTTAGCTTTTTAAACAAAGCTTCTAGCTGCAGATTGTAATATGATTGAGTTATTCATATTAATCAGAAACTAACCATTGTAGCAGTGTGGGAGAGCGGTAACAATCTATGTCCTGCCACAGATAAAATGATCCATGACCTTTATTGTGATTATTTATTTGTGTTTTAAATGTATTTTGCTCTTTGGATGAGAGCACAAGAGTGTGTGCGTGGTCAGGGAGCAGGGTGAGCCTCTCTTGGGTCTGTAAAGGGATGATCTGCAAGGCTGTGATTATTTCAACCAGACAATTAATTTGAGCTTTTTGCAGTGGGCTCTTGGCATATTTTTTGTTGGTTTTGTTTATTACTCAAAATGTGTAATACTACCTGACTTATGTTTGTAATTTCTTAGGCTAGTACCAAAAAGTTTTAAGATATTCTGTTCGTTTTTTTTGTTCAATTAATTCATTAAAGACTTTCAACATAAGCACTGATGAGTGTGTCTTAAGAGTAATGCACAAATGTGTGTACGTGTATCTGGGGAGGGGTCGGTTCACTAAATAATCAGCCCATAATAAAATGAATTACTGATTTATTTGTTCCAAGATATGATGAAATAAGAGTTAGCCAGTTAGCCAAACCATTATCCCTAACAATATTCAAATATTTAAAAAAAAAACAACCCCCACATATTTGCTGTTACATTAGTGAACTTTGCAAACATACATCAATTTCAGAGCTAAAGTCCCCATGTGTCAGTATGTGCCATTCAGTGTCATTCATGCATGTGCCTCCCCATCACTTTATATCCATCTGTTACTTATTAAAAGCATTTTTCATAAAACACTTAAGAAAACTTGTACCTTTTTGAGAAAGGAAGTACTGATTTCCCCACAGATACACAGACAGACATGAGGTAAATATTAGATGTTTTAGTGTTTACTTCATTGGAGAACTTTCCGGCTGTGAATGTGGAGCACAGAACATACTGGTGAAATTACGACTGCAGTTCAGCACCGTGGAGCGGAGCCATCTGTCAGTCACTGGAGGCTCTTCCTCGCACTTCTGCCGCGGTTGTTGCGGCGATGCCAAATATTCGCCATGAGTCGCTCCTGGCATGTCACAGCGCTGAAATCCACCGTCTTCAACTGAGGCAGGGCAAAAATCACATGACTCCTAAACAAACAAACACAACCACACCAATTTATCTTAGAATCCAGGAGCTTCATGGACATTTTTATGTGCTTCCATAGTGCATGTTGAATGAGGAAGATGACTTTCAATCTAGATCAACTCAGATAGAATGAAATCAAAAAGCTATCTTGATGCATGAGTGATCAGTCTCTCTCTACAGTTTTAGCCAATAACAAGTGCGACCCTTCTTTCTTTCTGTGTGAGTGTGTGTGTGCGTGCGTGTAACTGGTGTTGCTATGCAGACTGGAACAGGATATGTAATATGAGCTTGATCTCTGCTCCATTTAAGCACCTGTTAAAATGCTATGTACCTACAAGCTCGCCAGGCATCCATTTTTTACGCACGCACACTCACACACACACACACACACACACACACACACACACACACACACACACACACACAATGTAACTGCAGACTTCTAGCAGTGGAATAACCCCCCAAGTGTGTGAGAGTACGGGGCGCCATCTGTGTGTCTGTATCAGGTTCTGTCCTTGGCAAAACACCAGCAGCTGTGGGTCACTGCTGGGTGCCTGACAGCTTCATTTCAGTTCTTATTATGAACCAGAAACAATGGCCCAGAAATAAAGGCATAACACAACATCTTAGAGCCAGGGAGTGTGTGTGTAAGAAAGAAAGAAAGAAAGAAAGAAAGAAAGAGTGACCTGTAGCCTTTCTCGGTCTCTATGCGATTTCCATGCAGGGTGATGGTGTGTAGATGCGGCAGCACTCCCAGCCTGTCCACCTCTGGCAGGTTACAGATGCCGTTGCCATGAAGATACAACACACGCAGTTCCCGTAGCTCGCACAAAACCTGACACACACACACACACAGGTATGTTGCACATTAGCGGCAAACGGTTATACAGGGACACAAATATCATTAGAAAAAGTAAAAGTAAAAATTATTTAGGCATGATATAAAAAAAATTATTTGCTATTCATATAAGTAATTACAGGGCAATTACAATTTTCAAGATTCCTTTCCTCTGGTTAGATTTGATATAGAAATGCAAAGAAATGGAATGCTATCACTCCTGTTACAGTTGGCCCACAGTACATGGAAATGCAAAATGTGTGCTAGCTGCATGTGGGTAAATCTATGTAGGTGTCAAAAAGAAGAAAGAAAGAAAGAAAGAAAGAAAGAAAGAAAGAAAGAAAGAAAGAAAGAAAGCAAGCAACAGAGCAAGCTAACATGCAAACAAGCATGCCGAGGAGAGAGCAAGCTCACTGGGTGTATGTGTGAGATGTGATTGAAGGACAGGTCCAGCCAGGCGAGCTGCGATGGCTCAGCCAGGAAGTGGGCGATGGTGTTGTGGAGGTCGCTCAGGTCACTGATGATGTTGTTACTGAGACGCAGGCAGTGGCTTAGGTACTTCTGTTCACAGTTTCTCTTCACAGGCCGCAGACCAGCTCTGGGTTTCTCCGACTGTGCTTCTGAAACAGGGAGTAAAGTAATTAACTTCATATTTTTGCTGTGCTGCATTTCAAAGGAAATATACTTTTTACTTCACTCGCCCAGTGAAGTTATGAAGAAAAATGTTTTAAAATAAATGTTCAGGTTATTAAAAACGATGTATTGTAATCAGAGCGAGCATAAATAGATAACTGGCAACTTTAGTTTTATCACTAGAGTCCATTCAGTTGAATATGGAATGCTTCCAAGGCATTATCTTGAGCTGTTTTATTTTGCTTATGATGCTTAAGTACACTTGGTATCAAATACTTAAATACTTTTACTCAAGTACAGTTTTGATTGGTGGACACTTTACCAGAGTATCATTCCATCAAGGTATTTCTATTTTTAATTGAGTTACACCAAATTCCTCTATTTTATTCCCATTCACTAAATGGAACACAAAATGGGCACTGCATTAATGCAGCATATGGAGGAGTTAATTTCTGGTTGTATCCATACATGGCAAAAACCGCTACATATTATAATGAGCATATTTTAATTAACTTTCTTAGTGGGGGTCCTAGCTGAACTATTCAGCTAGGACCCTCACTATTGAGCACCACAGTCAGATTATAAAACCCTATAGGAATGTTATAGGGATTTCCTGTTAAGGTATACCGTTCATAGCGTTGATGGATCTGTATGATAAATCCACTGGAGCGCCATACATCTTCCACGAGTGGTACATCAACAGGTGGGGAAACTTTGACCCTAAAGACAAACAACCAGAAATTTAAACCTAACGCTAAATCAATTCGATTTTCAGAAACAGCATACATTTATTTTTGTCCCTGCTAAAACACCCTTTCGTCATATAAATTACATCAGTTTCATACTACTTCCTATGATGTACACTGTGAATGTATGACGATTTAGGCTGTCAGCCAGAAAATATGGATTACCTCTCGATTTAACTGTCCTGCTAACTCTCTTGGCAGATAATATCGCCAATCTCTGTCGCTTCTTTATCCCAGCATTTTCTTAGCTGACTCGCTAACTCAGGTCCAAAGACGTTTCTATCAGCGACAGTTACAATATGACTTAACGCTAAGTCACAATTTTTAGAAAGATATTTCTTGATTTAATCTTTGACAACGTTAGCTAAAAAAGAAAAAAGAACGGATCGGCACGGATCGGGTACTGACACATAGCACATACCAATTCTCACACAACAACCCGTTTCCAAGGAAACTAAACGAACAAATATATTGTGGGAATTGTAGTTGGAGTAAAATCTGCATTAAATTGTGCTTTCGTACAGGCTTCTTTGTGAATGTGTAATAAGCAGTAGTAAAGGTGCGTAATTAACAATTAGGCCAACAATTATTTGTTAATAAATGAAAAAACTATTTATTATACAAATCTACAATAGACGCGTTTTTAAGAGCTTGCACCTGCGCACATTTACAAACTGATAGATGCAGCAAAGACGATTGCCAGTATTTATTTTAAACTACAAGGATTCACGATCAGCATCAATTAACAATTTCAAGTTTAAACTTCTGTTCATGTTAGCAAGTTGGCCGGTACATAGCGTCATCGTTACATTGTGCATGTGCACAACGGGACCAACTCCAAGACAAAGTTGTTTTGACTCACTTCCTGTAGACGAGGCGGTCTGGGTCGCATTTAAACCAAGCCCCCAGGAACAGCTCTGGGCTGTGCGGCGATTTTGGCGTAGTGGCCAAGCCCGGTATTGCAAGTCACGTGACGCCATGGGGCCCAAAAAGACTTTTTCCCATAGAGATACATGGGGAAAGAAACACCTGTAAAACTCCGGGAAAATTTTTCTGGGTGTAGCACATAGTCAAAATGGAGTCTTTGAATTATCAATTTTGAAATCATTGGGTCCATTTTTCTTTGGAAGCCACCAAGAGCCATATAAAGCTGTATTTTCTGGAGCTCCGTGAACGCGCCTCCAGGCCACGGGAACGCTCCGTGCGCATTCACCGCTTCTACTTCCACTGTTGACAAGCTATACAGCTAGCTGATTGTTAGCGGAGGCTTTTAGCTGTATGTGATCAAACTAGATCACATTAAACTCAACCTACATGTCCGCCGACACTTAGGTTTAACAGGCAAGACTTCAGAACAATAACAGATGGTTTCTAATTTGTTTTTGTTTCTCTCTTGATTAAATAGGTCGCTTGCAAGGTAGATAACGTTATAACATTGCTGTAGTTAACCAGCATATGCAGTTCTATGCACCTACTTACTATTGTATATTTATTTACATCTCAAAATTCTCCGTTTACAGACTATGCCTATGTACTTTTCTTTATCCTATTAAAGTTATGAATATATTTGGGCTTTGATGGTTGTTCTCATTTCTATTACTGTCTGTAAATTCATATTTAGATGTCCAATTTGAGTTAACCTGCTTGAGTTACTGATAATGTCTATTATGTAAATGGCATTGAGTCTTCTTCCAACCAGGTGTGTTTCTGGGCACTGCATAGGGAGATCAAGCTTATAGAAATTTTGCTATGACAGTCTAGATAGTGTAACACTTGCAAACTCAAATAAACCTTGGTGTGACACAACAAACCTGGAATATTCCCAATGATAATAATTTAACTGATTTTTTTTCACTAGCAAACCTTACATCTAAGTTGCATAATGCAAACCTATCTTCATACACTGTTCATATAGGACTGTTTGATAAGAGTACCAATATTTATGTCATGACTAAATGTTGTGAGGTGACCCACCTTTGATCCACTGTAGTTCAGTCCCATGGATTAAATCAGTATGCAGCAGAATAATAATGGCTACAAGTAATACTATCTCTACACTGAGGCAACAGCAAGTTGGTTAACTTGGACTATGTGGTCTAGATGTGTGGCTTTAGTCAATATTGTCAGAAATTACTCACACTGTTGTATGTGTAATAACGTAATTGTAATAACCAAGGTAAGATGGAGATGGAAAAGTAATTTGAGGGCAATGGACTACAGAGTGATGACAACTAAGACTTATTTAAGAGATGATCCAAGACAAACTGTTATATGTAAAGTAAAGATTTATTTCAAAACACGTTCCATTCTACATGTTAAATACATGTAGACATCATAAATAAGTTAATTTCTTTGGGAGCATTTTCCAGAGAAGTGTCAGTGGTTCTTGAAGAGCAGGAGTTTCTGTAACAGAAGAAACTGCAGTAAGTAACAGTTGGCATACATCATCATGATGATTACAGCACAGGGTGAAAAGTACTTAATTTGTGAAGCACTGGCTCCAGTACAGGTGAAAAAGCTACGAAGTCATTACTATCTATGACCGATGTGAACCATCTCACATCGATAATGCTCTAAATTAAGTTCAAAATAAATCTCCTCACCTGGTTAAGCGAGTAAACCCTTGACATGGACCTGGCTAGCGATGTGTGGCATGAACTTGACTCGCTGTGAGAAACACAAGACAACGTTCAACACAAGTGGAGCAACACGAGTGGAGCATACATCACAAATGCAAAGTTTAGTCTATGATCTAACCAACATTTCTATGTTTAACTGAGTTTTGTTTGTTTGTTTAACTTGCCTGACGTTAACCCATGGTTATGTTAGCTGACTCCGTCTCGTTATGCTAACCGTTATTACCAACGTTAGCTTAGCTCAACTTTATCCAGACTGAATCACTTCACATCGGATGTAAGATTTATACAAATAAAGCAAATGTTCTGTGCTTGAATAAATGATAGAGTCATACCTGGACGATGGTTTCCCCGAAGAGCCGAGTCTGCAGCAGCAACAGTCAATCGGAAGCTAGAACCTAGAAAGCTGCACATGAACGCGCCGTTGTCACGGACGCTACGAGAACGTCACTTGACTCGTTCATGTGGGATAGGCGGGGCCAAGAAAAACACTACTGCGCAGGTGCTGTCGGCCACGGAAGTAGGAGTCGTAGAAACTTTTTCGGCGTATGCGCTGGGTGAGCAACTTTCATTGGAATGAATGGGCCGCCATCTTTGAATGCCTCATCCATAGTTTAATACATCCATGATTTAAACAACGATGAACGTGAGTACGGGATTTCTCTCCCACTTCTTTACTTCCTCTCTGTTCACTCCAGGCATTAAACCAATCAGCTTCCTGTAATTTCACATGCGCCGACGAGTGAAAGAGGATTGGTTGGTTCAATCTTCAACTACCCATTTGAATTTAGTCTGTTTTTGGCATGGAGCTGCGAGGAAATGTTTATTTCTTAGCGCTAGCTTGATATTTTACTAACGTGAATTTGTTTAGGCAGGACCTTGTCTCAAATAAACTGATTAAAGCTGCAAAAAGTGGCTACGAGGGTTGGCTGTTAAAGTAAGTCAATGTTTGAGTAATATGTTTTAGTAGATTCGTAGATTAACAGTTAATGCTACGCCGTTGGTTAGCAAGCTGTTCTGTAAGTTCATTAACGTTAGCAAACGTTAGCGAAATTAGCCATTAAGCATTCTCGAGGTAAATTAACTCGTGCATAAAGTTTAAGGTAGGGTTAACGTTAGCTTTGCTTTGGACTTTATTAATGGAAGTGACTGAATGTAAAGCCAGACACGTTGAAGTTAATTAAAACAGCCCAAGTCGACTCACTCGTTACACTACTGAGTTGTTTACAGGTTTCTTTTCATATATGATTTTTACACTGCCAGGTTGCAAACGCTTTGTGAGCAAGCGACAGCCAAAATGGCCATTAACCTGGGCGTTAAGGCTCTGCTCGACTGGGTAAGTGGGTCACTCGCATCACTAACCTGTTTAGTGTTATTTTACGAGATAACTGCGGTTGGACTAAATTGTCATGACTATGTGAAACCATCTTTTTACAGTTCAACAGCACGAAATTGGCCGAGCGAGAGCTAAATATCAACGATTTGCAAGATGGGATACTCCTGTTGAAAGTCGTTCATAAATTGTGAGTAGCAGCGAGGTGTTGAAATATTTGGTCTTTGTAAACAAGATGAAGTCAGATGATTTGGTTTTGAACTACATTTCAAACATGGCTCCACCTCTTTACCTGATAGTATAGAGGTGGCCATGCCTTGGATCACACCTTAACGTCTTGTTTCGCCCCATGTTATCTCAGGAAAAAAGAATCCAATCTCTGTTTCGATCAGTCGATTGAGGATCGGTGGAAGCTGATCGCTGACTTTTTGGAAAGTGAGTGTTTTTTTTTTTGTCGGATATCTCCATAAATTAGGTTTTTAGTGAAGTTCTGGAATTTAGTGAAATGAGTGATATGTGGTTGTGCAGCGGTATTGTTCAGTGTCAGACAAGTTTAAAGGCCAGGTGAGTACAAACAAGATGAGGTGAAAAAACTGGTTGTTTGTTGAAAGATATGAACCGTTTGCATTTTACACTGTCAGTGCTTCTCCTGTGTTGTTGGTCTGCAACTTGTTGGTGAAGTTTTTTCACTTTTTGGTTTTGTCCATCTCTGTTGTTGTTGCTTGTTAGGAGACTGCAGATTCAGTTCAGGCAATGGAATTTCATTATCATGGGACAACATAAGAAATGGCGTCAACCTAACAATAGAAATATCAAAGGTATGTGCTCGCTACATGCTCTTATGCACACTTTGTTTTGGTTGCATTATCTCTTTGCAAATATATACAATTTTGTGGACTGTCTACATATTTTTGAATGTAGCCATATTCTGACTCGTCCCTTGTGGTCTCATCAGGTGCTTTTGTTGCTGGTGTACCATGACATGATGAATGACCGCTGTACTCTAAACATGCTGGAGTATGAAGTGGAGGTAAGGGCTCCTCTGGCTTGGCACATAAATCAATAATTTTGCTACTTGCTCTCCTTTGTCTGTTGTTCAGCACCATGCTGTATCACTTCTTCCATTCTGGAGATGTGTTCCTGCTGTTTGTAATTAATGTTTTGTTTTGTTTTGACCAATCTGATCACATCCCCACTCTTGTCTTTTAGCGGGAGATTGCAACCCTAACTGACCGCTTTGTGAAGGAGAGCGAGGGCTGTGTTTCCCTGAGTAGTGGGCTTGAGGCCTATTTGAGGAAGAAATGTAAGACACAAAAGTATTTCACCTTCCATTCGTTGGTTGATACAACATCTTGTTAAGAGTTTTTAGCTATCAGCATTACACACTCATTTATAATGTTTTTTTCAATTCAGCTGCAACATGAAGTGCATGCTAGCATTGTGGTTAGGGCTTAACCTGCGAGATGTAAAATGACCATACTGTCGTAAACTCTTCTCTTTCTCTGTCAACTTCAGATTTGACAGTCTCGATTGTCAAAAGTGAGGAATCAACAAGCCCCTCCACCTGCAGTTTGTCAACTGTCTCCTCGCTCTCAGATGATGAGTCCCCTGTCTTCCACCGCACGCAGAAAGTCAAGTTTGTGGACCTGCAAACTGTGGCTTCTTCCTCAGTCAGGTATCATTCTGGACTTGCATTGATCTGACACCTTGCTTGTCTTATTCATCAAATATGAGTGAATGGTGTAAGACTAGCATTTGAATCCTAAGTTTACAGAGTTCTCTGAAATCCACAGGCAAACTCCTACAAAGTCACAAAACATTAAAGGGGCAATAAGTGACATTTTTACTGTCCCATAAATGACCATAATATGTCTTGCATTGGGTTGGTAGGAATTTAATCAATGCGAATAACTGAACGATTACTTTGCCAGGTGCTGAGATTTCTGGCTTTCAAAACTCACTTTCCAGTCCGTACTTTGTTTTGGAACAAAAACTTCCCACCCACTCAAATTTCAAGACGCTCAATTCCATCATGCTTTGCTAAAGTTACATGGAGGGGAATCAGATTTGTTTTAATTCCCCCAAAGTCTCTAACATCTTGGGATGACAGGTTACCAAAACTCTGTTCAGTAAACAAGCTAATTGTGAGTCCATACAACGTTGAGAAATATTTTGCCTTAAAATTTGGGTTTTAATACTTGAATTCCTTTATTCCTGCAGCAGGTCTCCTCTGCAAGATGTCATGAACACGCCTCAGTTTCAGATGAGGAAGATGCAAAGGCAGATGATCAAGGAGAGAGACTACAGGGATGGGCTGGCCAGAGAGCTGGCTAACAAGATGACCCTCATTACACAGAGAGGTACAGCATCTAAAATAGGGCTGAACAATTAATCGAAATTTTATCGAAATTGCAATATGGCCTACTGCAATTTTCAAATCGCAGGAGGCGCAATATTTGTTAAAAGCGAAATGTGTGTCAAAATACCATTTTAAATTAAATATTGTCGTGCTGCAGAGATGTCCTGGCCTACACATCATATTCTACAGACTTAAGAAAACATCTTTGTTTGGTACAGATCTCTGCAAAAATCACACCATAATCATTTTAATACGTTTTTCAATGAAAATGAAAATAATGATGTAAAAATTATCATTCCCTCTAATATCGCAATTGCAATATCAGTCAAAATAATCGCAATTAGATATTTTTTCAAAATCGTTCAGCCCTAATCTAAAAGCACAGTTATCCCCTAGTTTGTGGTTGGTTAAAGTAACTGATGAGGTTCACAGCAGAAATTGATAACACCTTCTTGTACTCTCACCACTTATGTAAAATGTTTTTTTTTTTTTTTTTTTTACCATGTAATATTTCACAAATTGAATGAGTTTTCTCAAACTGTTAAACTCCACCTACCTCCTCCTGTACATTTGCTTTGTTTCTAATCTCACTCAGTAAACTTCTCTCTATCCACACATGTCTTCTCTACAGAATCCCATATCAACCACTTACAGTACCATCTGGATAAGATGAAGAAAGACCAGAGTGAACAGGAGCAGGTTGCCAGTGAACAAATACATGAGCTAGAGACCAAGAGAAACACGTAAGCACCTTAAGAATTCAAAACACCTAAAGGAAACCCCCCCCCTAGATCTTGGACAATTCAGCCTAGTATTGGGAAAACTCCCAAAGCTTTAAATAAGATTGAAAGTCTGTGTCACAGATAGATTGTGCAGCTTTTCCTTTTGCACGATTTTTGCAACGTTTTGGAATATTTTCTGGGTCATAACTGTTAGTATCTGAGTACTATAATGAAAGCCTTTTTGGATGTAGAGGTCCAAATATTTTCATTCCACAACTTCACAGTGGATCAGGTTCACGACTTCTGCCTTGATGTTATGGGCCAAAGTCTTGGTTTCCCAGCTTTGGCAGAGAGATCCAAAATACATGTGGGGCTTCTTGTGGTGTGAATCTTTTTTTGATGAGTGCTGGTTGTATGACAAAAGACTATTTCTCATTTGGCTCTCGGACAGAAAAAGCTACAGGACCACTGGGTAAGCTGTGTTTATTAATGTATAAATGGCCTGACCCACAGTTTGAGAAACACTGCTCACCTAACTGTCTCTCTTAGGTTACAAATGCGTCTTCATGAGCTGTTAAGGCAAAATCAAGACCTCAGGAGTGACTCCTCACTTATGGAGCGTAAAGTGGATGAGCTGACAGAAGAGAATGGAGTGCTCTCTGTCCAGGTAATGAAATAATGGCAACTGAAATAATAGTGATCTTGTTAAGCTTGGCCTATTCTACTTTTTACACCTCTTGTTAAGTTGCTTAGGATACAAGACAAAATCCCAAATTTTAAGTATTAATGCTTCCTTTTTGTTTGTGTCAGGTGAGGGAAGTGTGTTCACAGCTGGCCATCTCCGATGCTGAGGTTGGGAGGCTGACAGAAACCCAAGAATCTACTCAGGCGGAGTGGAGCAGAAAAACCTGCTACCTACAGTCTGAACTCAGCCAAGCTACAGCCCAGAAGGTCAGATTAAAGCCTTACAGCTGAAGTTAAGACATCAATGGGTCTGGAACTCTTTAAGCCTCAACTGATTCAGTTTCTACCCCTGGAACTAAATTTTGTAGTTAAGCAATATTATACAAAACTTTAAATGCTGTCAGTTTTTGGAACACTGCAAAGTGCATCGCTTGTCATTTAATATGAAATAACTAATCACAACCAAACATATCTATTACTTTCGTAATCATTGGATTGAAGGTAATTATCTTTGTGCAGGAACGCCCTGAATGGTTTGATCTCTCTTGTTTGTCGATCTGATCTTATTTTGACCTAAATAGGTAAAACAATGTGGGGGAAAACATAAGTTACAGTTAGAACATGAAAAGAAAAGCACATGGTAAGCTTTTTTGTCTGCTGGATACGTAGATCCAAAGGCAAAGCAATTGTATAGGTTTTGTGCTGATGAGAATCCATTATTCTAATGAACGCTACCCGTTGCCAATGTTAAAAGACTTTGTAAAAAAAAATTAGGGGCCAACCTGTAGTAGAACACAGTACTTTTTGATTGTGGCAAATACACTGGCAGGGTTTTATCCTTTTTAAGCCCTCAGTTAAGGAACAGAAAAACAAACAAAGAAATTAATAAGAGCAGTTTCACTTGTAAAACTAGAATTTCATCCAGGAAAAAACACAAGATCAAACCCTAGATTGCCCCCAACGAACAGTGATACAAAATTAGAGGAAACATTGTTTGGTGTGCTCTTTTGTGCTCTTTTATTAATGTCCTCTAATGTCCTTCCTTTATCCTCAGGAGCTCCTGAGTGAACAAATTCAGATCCTCCAGGGCAAGATTGCATGTTTGGAAGATGAACTAAGCAGAGTCACAAAGGAAGAGAAAGGAGAGAATATGGGGCCCATAATGGAGGTGAAGTGTATACATATCTTTAATGGGTCAAAATCTAGCCTAAAAAATAATTAACATACTGTATGTTGTAGGGCTGGGCGATATGGACAAAATCAAATATCACATTATTTTTGACCAAATACCTCGATATCGATATTGCGACAATATTGTAGGGATGACCATTGGTGCTTTCACAAAATATTTACACAATGAGATTTTTGATAAATAATCATCAGTAATGTGGATAAGTGGGTAAAGGCAAATAATAGAACAGCTAGAACAGTCTGGTAAGTTCAGAAAATTACATCACTTTACTGTAATGCAGCCTTTAAAACCAGGAAAAGACAACACTTATGCCATATCACGATATTACGATATCCAAAATCTAAGACGATATCTAGTCTCATATCACGATATTGATATAATATTGACATATTGCCCAGCCCTAGTATGTTGTCAATGGGCCAGCTTCAGTTTTGTTTTAGTTTAGTTTTAGCTTTTGGAGAAACTATTTCAAAATGGATTGACTGGTCAAGATATAAATTATATGACAGAAATGTAAGAAGTATATGAACTATCTGAGGTGGATTTTCCCTTTAAATCTCTTTTGCTATAGATAAGTTATTAACCACTGAACAAACTCCTCTTTCCACAAACTGTCTAATCAGAAAGAAACTTTGGAGAATGAAATCATGGGTTTGAAGAACGAGCTGGAGAATGCATTTGGCTCCCTGAAGAACGCAGAGGCAGAGGTTCAGGCCAAAGTACAGCAGTTGGCGGAGTATCAACAAGAAATCACTCACTTGAAAGAGCTCCTGAAGCAACAAGTGTCTAAAACAGAAGAACAGATTAAAGCCAAGGAGGAAATAATGGCCAGGTTGCAGAAGGAAAGCACTGAGCAGAGGGATGTTCTTCAACAAGAGATCCAGGATCTCAAGCTCCAAGTTGACAGCATTAGCATGTCACTGAAGAAGGCTGAAGAGGATGCTCAAATCAAAGATGAACAATATCAGCTGGAGAGTACTCGACTGTCGGAGGCACTTCAACAGCAGAAGGCAGCCTCTGAGGAGCAGGTGAGGAGACTGAAGGAGCAGATCCACTCTAAACAGGAGCAGATGGATAAGCTGAAGGAACACAGCTCTGAGCAGTCAGCACTGCTACATCAGGAGATCCAAGACTTGAAGAACAAGGTGGAGAGTCTTTGCTCCTCATTGAGGAAGGCTGAGGAGGAGGTGCAGACCAAGGAAGATCTTTTGGCCAAGCAACACCAAGAAAGCGCCAAAACCCAAGAGGATCTGCAGGAGAAGATAACTATGTTTCAGGAGGAAGTGCATGAGCTGCGAGGTGAGGTTAAGGACCTCCAGGGACAGTTGCAGAGCATGAGTGTCTCGATCAAGGTTGCAGAGGAGGAGATTAAGGCCAAGGAGCAACAGTTGTCCAAGAATGAGCAGGAGAAAACTGAACAGAAGGACATGCTACAAAAGCATATTGCTGCTTCTGAAGAAGAAATAGAAAAACTGAAGGAAATTAAGAGAGAGAAGGAAAACCTCCTCCACCAGGCTGAAGAAAAGATGGAGAGTCTTCAGACAGAGTTGTGTACTGTCAACTTTCTTTCGACTGATAAAGACCAACAACTTAACAGCCTGAGAGAAGAAGTCGCCTTTCAAACAGACATGGCTAGAAAAGCCAAAGAGGAGATTGAAGCCAAAGAAGAGATGCTGACCAAGTTACTGGAGGAGAGGTCTCATCAGGAGGAGATTCTTCAGCATGAAATTCAGGCCTTAAAGGCCCAGGGAGAAAGCCTAAGCTGCTCTCTCAAAAAGGCTGAACATGAAATTCAAGTTAAGCAAGACCTACTGGCTACGACCCAACAACAGGGTAATCTACAAAGGGAGGCACTCGAAGAACAGATAGTAACCTCTCAAGAAGAGGTGAAGAGGCTAAATGAGGAGATTCAGGTTAAAATGGAACAGCTTGTCATGCTGAAGAATGAGAGCTCCACACATTCAGAGTTGCTACAGCAGGAGATCAAAGGTCTTAAAAACCATGTAGAAATGATGGGTGACTCTCTCAAAAAGGCAGAGGAACAGGTTCAGGCTCAGGTGGCTATGCTCATTAGACAGGAGCAGGAGAGTGCTCATCAGAAAGAACATCTGCAGCAACAAGTGTCTGCCTCTCAGGAGGAGGTAAGGAGCATGAAGGAGGAGATCCAAGCTAAAGAGGAACAAATTAACCTGTTGAAGAATGACAGCTCAGAGCAATCACACCTGCTACTTGATGAAATCCAAGGTTTAAAGAACCAGGTGGAAAGTCTTGGCTCCTCACTGAGGAAGGCTGAGGAGGATATGAAGTCCAAGGAAGATCTATTGGCCAAGCAGCAGCACGAGAGCACTCAACACAGCGAGGCACTCCAGGAGCAGTTGGTAGCATCTCAAGAGGAGGTGAAGAGGCTAAATGGGGAGATTCAAGCTAAAGAGGAACAGTTGATCCTGCTAAAGAATGAGAGCTGTACACATTCTGAATTGCTACAGCAAGAGATCCAAGGTCTTAAAAACCAAATGGAAATTATGGGTGAATCTCTCAAAAAGGCTGAGGAGCAGGTTAAAGCCAAGGAAGATCTGTTGGCAAAGCAGCAGCAGGAGAGCACATGGCAGATTGAGGCACTTCAAGAGCGCAATGCAGCGTCTGAGGAAAACGTCAACCAGCTCAAAGAGGAAATACAAGCTAAAGAGGGACAATTGGATCTGTTAAAGACTAAGAGCTGTGAGCAGTCCGAATTGCTGCAGAATCAGATCCAAAGTCTGAGGGTTCAGGTAGAAAGCTTGAGCGAATCTCTCAAAGCTGCAACAGAACAGGTTCAAGCCAAGGGAGCCTTGCTAGCTAAGCAGGAACTAGAGAGCTCTCAGGAAAAAGATCAACTTCAAAACTTGATGGCAACCTCTGAGGAGGAGATGAGGAGGCTGAGGGAGCAGATCCAGGTTAACGAGGAACAGCTGGTCATACTGAAAAATGACAGCTCTATACATTCTGAATTGCTACAGCAAGAGATCAAAGGTTTGAAAAACCAAGTAGAAAGTATGGGTGACTCTCTCAAAAAGGCAGAGGAACAGGTTCAGGCTCAGGTGTCTATGTTTACCAGCCAGGAGCAGGAGGGTGTTCATCAGAAAGAACTTCTGCAGCAACAGGTGTCTGCCTCTGAGGACGAGGTGAGGAAAATGAAGGAGGAGATCCAAGCTAAAGAGGAACAGATTAACCTGTTGAAGAATGACAGCTCAGAGCAATCACACCTGCTACTTGATGAGATCCAAGGTTTAAAGAACCAGGTGGAGGGTCTTGGCTCCTCATTGAGGAAGGCTGAGGAGGATATGCAATCCAAGGAAGATCTATTGGCCAAGCAGCAGCTGGAAAATACTCAACAAAGGGAGGCACTCCAGGAGCAGATGGTAGCATCTCAAGAGGAAGTGAAGAGGCTAAATGGGGAGATTCAAGTGAAAGAAGAACAGCTGCTCATGCTGAAGAACGAGAACTCTGCACAATCCGAGTTGCTACAGGAGGATATCCAAGGTCTTAAAAATCAGGTTGACAATATGGATTACTCTCTCAAAAAGGCGGTGGAGCAGGTCCAAGCCAAAGAAGATCTGCTGGCCAAGAACCACCAAGAGAGTATTGAGCAAAGAGAAGTGCTCCAGGAACAGATGGTAGCCTCTCAAGAGGAGGTGAGGAGACTAAAGGAAGAGATCCAGGCCAAAGAGGAGGTGGTTCAGGCTAAAGAGGCGCTGTTGGCCATGAATCAACAGGAGAGAGCCCAACAGGAGGCGATTCTGCAGAAACAGATTTCCACATGTGAGGGAGAGATTCAAAAGCTAAAGGAAGCTCAGAGTGAGAAAGAAAACCTCCTCCTAAAGGCTCAAGAGAAGTTTGAGAGTCTTGAGACAGAGTTGTCTACCTTAAACTCAGTTGTGACTGATAAGGACCAAAAACTCAACAGCCTCAGAGAAGAAGTTGCTTTCCAAATTGACTTGGTTCGAAAAGCAAAAGAAGAAGTTCAAGCCAAGGAGGGAATCCTGGCTAAGGTACAGGAGGAGAGCTCCAAACAGAGAGATGTCCTTCAGCATGAGATCCAGGATCTGAAAAGGCAGATGGAAAGCATTTCTGGCTCCCTGAAGAAGGCGGAGGAGGAGGGTCTGGCTAAAGAGCAGCTGTTGATTAAAACTCAGCAGGAGCATGCTCAACAGATAGACCTCCTCCAGCAGCAGTTAGCCTCAGTTAATACAGACCTCAGCCAACACAGAGAGATGCAAGCAGCATCCCTCAGACAGAAAGAGGTTGTACAGGAGTTGCAGATATCCACTCAGAGGGAAAAGGAGGCTCTTGTTCTGGAGAAAGAAGCTCTAGTGACCAGGATACTCCAGGCAGAACAAAATCAGAAAGCTCTGGAGAAACAACTTGAAGTCCTGGGCCTTGAGAAAGAGAAGCTTGTTCAAACCAAACAGGCCATGGAGAGAGAGAGCAAAGCCTCTGATAGGCTGGAATCTGCGATGCAGCATGAGCTGGCGTCACTGAAAATGGAGAAAGAAAGACTCTTGGAGGAGAAGGAGAAAGCTGAAGAAAAGGAGAAGCTCAGCAGAGGCCTGCAGGAACAGCTCTCGGCTAAATCAGAGGCTGTAGAACACTACAAGGCACAGGTGAGTGTGATCACACAGTCCTCACTGAACACAACACACTCTGAAGTTTTCAGTTTATCTCTTGTGCATACTTCTAACTTAATTGTTGAATGTCAATAATAATAGAGTTGGATATTTACTTTCATTGACCAGTCTGTTAATGTTCACTAGCCATGTTATCTTGCTACATGTGCTGCATTAGGACTAAGCTATATGTCCATCTATAATATCACAGATGGAGAAGGCAGTGAGTTACTACAATGGCAAGAAACAGCTCCTCCAGGAAAGCCAGGAGCAGGTGTCTGAACTGCAGCGCTCCTTAGAGTTTAAGGAACACGAAGTAAAGGCTGTCACTACTGAAATCAAGCTGCTGCAGCTAGATTTGGACAAGGCCCAAGGCAATGAGAAGAACCTTTTGAGCAAGGTGGCCAGTTTGGAAGCACAGGTTGGTACTGTTTTGAAACATGAGAAACACACATTGAATACAGCGATTATACACACTGAATAACACATGCTCAAAAAAAAAGAGATTGAAATACTGTCTGTTCTGTTATACAAAAGCAAAGTGCTGTACCTAGTAATTGTCAAAAGTTTAGTATCTATCAGTGTTATAAAATGTAGCAAATAAATGCAACATTAGAGGGACAACTTTAAAATGATTAAAAATTGAAGTAAATTTTAGGTTTTACTGCTTATAATTACAATACTTTGTATGGTAATCTATTAGTCATAATGGCAAATTTTAGTTTTGTGCAACCTTGGGAAAGCACTAGGTCCTAATGTCAATCTTGACTATATCTCTGTCTCAGCTGGCCTTTGCTGACCGTAACCTGCGGGAAAAGAACAAGATCCGTGGCAATGAAAGAGTAACAGAGTCATGTTACTTTGAGGTTCCCAACGCACGGACAAGGGTTCAGACTCGGCCACAGGTGGAGAAGCATAACATTAGCTTTGACAGCCTGGAACATAGCTCTCTGGAAGACTCTCTCAACGCCACAAGGTAATGCACCTCACAGTACAAGTCGCGTGATATCTGTGGCGGCCATTTCAAGTGCAATTGCCCAAATGTTTTTTTTGTCCCCAAAGAATTTGTCCAGTCCAAACGAGAATGAACAACAAAAATATTGCATTTACTGTATTTAAAAAAAAAAAAAAAAAAGGAGTGTTGATTGCAAGTTAATTGGTAGACTCAGAAAAAACATTTCCTGCTTTATATGCTGCCCTTATTTACTCCCCTATTTTGACTATTGACTACATTGCCATTTATTTTCCATCATACTTGGAGATGCTTTTTGCCCTATCAAGGGGGATACCATACGCTCTCTTCCCCCTGTAGATTTCCCCCAATTAATCTCAGCAATATTTTGTATAATCAAATTACCTGACTTTTTCTGTCTGGAAGTCATTGAATATCAAGGAATTGTACAAATGGGTCACTTAACCAGAATATAACAATGTATTTTACATTTTGTTGTGCATATTCCGTGTATTTACTGCATGGTGTTTTGTAGTGCAGTGTATCGCCACTTCTCCACAGCAAGCCCAACTGTAGAGGAAACCAGACTTTTTACCCCTATTCTTTCTGGAGCTGAAAAACTATTATCAATTATCAAACCAGCAAGAAAAAAATGTTTAGGTCATGAAATGTTAAATCAAGCCCACAGTGGAAACCCTGTATAATGCCCTCTGTTGCTTACCATGCAGGAAACCATCAGCACCTGAGGAGTCCAGCACTCCACTGGTTCGTAGCTCAGAGCGCTTGGCGGCCAAACGACGCACAGTACAGGCAGAGTCACTGGAGACCCTCTACTTCACACCCATGAACAGCAGACAGATCAACAGGTCTTCTCATTTTAACAGAACTCGTTTTCCCTTTTTTTTTTTTTTTTTTTACCCAAACGGGTCGCAGTGTTCCCCTGTCTCATCAGGCCATCAGTGCATGTAAAAAAAAAAAAATGTTCTGAATTGGCCAGCCTGGTTAAACCAAAAAAAAATATATATATATATTCCTCAGTACTGCATTGTTACTCCATATTCAAATAGCTAGTTGTTTGGAAAATTCACAATTTTGTAATTTTATCAACTGCCAGAAGGCACAAGGAGAATGGAGAATGTTTTCTATGCATGTCTGTACATGTATGGAAAATTAATTTGAACTATTCAGATCCAGTACACATGAATATTTGTTGTTATGAGGTATGGCTAATCTTCAGCTATAAAATGATATAGCTTAGCTAACAATCATATTGAACTCTGACCCAAAATCTTTAAATCCAATCAGGGAATTAACGTTTGGAAAAATGTGACTTTTGAAATGGGAAAATATGTAACAACCCTGTATATAACACTCAAGCTGCTGTTTCAGCAAAATGGCCGACTGATATTTACTACTTTGCCCACCACCACTGTTTTGGCTATTTGCCTGGAAATGCGGCCACTTTTTCAAATCTTATTTGCAGGCAACTCAACTACCACTATATCTACAATATTGACTGGATAATACATGTTTCAGATATATTTGGACACAAAAAACCCATACCTTTCACGTTAATACCCCTCCCACACAGACACACACTCACAGAATTTCCAGCTGTTGGTGTTCTTGTTAGTGTCACCATGATCACATCCCTGTTTTCATTGCTCCAACTGCAGGACCAGCACAGAGCGCAAACTGGAGCACAGCCTGACCTCTCTGGGTGATCTTGTACTGGATTCAGCCTCGAAAAATCCAACTTCATCTGTCAAACGACGCAGGACTACGCAGGTTATCAACATCACCATGACCAAGGTGGAGGGAGCTCACACACGCATGTGTATTCTTGTGCATGCACACACACAAACACTCTTAAACACAGTATGTCACACAACGACAGCAATACAAATTGGAAAAAAGATGTGAAAGCATAAGTATGCACAGATAAAGACAATTACACACAGGTGAAAAATCACATTCACTCTTTTTTATGGCTCACTCATTCATAAATTGTCATTATGATTATGACTAACCGTCGTGGCGTATCTTGTCTTAGGCGGGCAAGGTTGTGCTATCTAGGTCTGAATCTGCAGCCTGGTGTTACTAAACCGACTTTCTACTTGCTAACTAGCTTAGTTAAAGTAACGTATCTAATGTCGCAATATACTTAAGTTTCAGGCCATGGATAATTGAAAAATCTAATGTAAAAAAAATAAATAAATAAGTAAAAAAACATGAGGCCAAGGTTGAAAATAACTTCAGTTTTCACCTAAATTTTACAGTTTTACAGAAGAGACATTACGCTGTGCATTGTAGTGCCCCCTGAAATTGCCCCTCCTAGTACAGTCAAATATCTTGTAAGTGATTGTTGAACTCTCACCTGTAGAAGACCCCAGGCCATGGTGAGGGTGACTGTGATGAGACTTTCCATAGCCTGGCCGCTGCCCGCTCCCAGCCAAACCTCTACAGCACACACACTTCACGGCCAATCTCCATGGAGCTGTTTGACACACCCGCCAAAATGGCCGGCGCTGCCAGCGACCAGCTGCTCAGTCTTCCAGGGTACAGACGGAGCACCGTCCACAGCACAGTCTATCCACGGGGTGAGTAGGATAAACTTTGCTCACTCACAGCAGGTTGAATTTAGGGAAAGGGAAACGGTATCATCCAAAAATAATCTCCAATTGCAGCACACTACAGGCTTCATGAATGAAGAAGTGGGGTTTACAAGGTGTACAATTTTTAATCATAATAAAAAATGTATATACATATTTTGTTCCATCTGTGTATTTCTAGCCACAAGTACGTTCTGTGTGGGCGCAGAGAATGAGCCAGACGGTGCAGGTGATGACTGGATGAGGCTTGCTGAACTCCAGGCCAGAAACAAGGCCTGCCTTCCCCATCTGAAGAGCAGCTACCCTGTGGAGTCTGGGGTTAGTAGAGAGGGAGACTTGCACACACTGTCTGAACTCTAAATGCATGCAATCACACATACGTATACAATATACACAATTAGCAGGCGCAATTTGGTCAAAGATGTAGTTTTATTTTTTCTATTTGCCATGGTGCAGTTGGCAGTTTTTCAAGAGGCAAATTCGGATCAGTCAGTCATGGTGAGGTGATTCACTCCTCTGTATTTGTGGGCCATCGGTTGATAAAATTGTTTACTACAATTCATGTCTGTTTACTGAGCAGCATCTACTAAATAAAAGGAAGGGAAATTTGTGAAAGTATATGAATTTTCACACCTTATTTGTAAATTTTCACTTAACTCTCATAATTCCCTTCTTGTATGCAAATTAATTTACAATGTCACATGACTTGAGAACTCAGTTTGTTCTCTCATATGTGTGTGCATAGAGTGCTGCAATTAAGGAATTGAAAAGCTAAATGCTCATATAAGACAACACGTACTCTGGCTTTTTTTAAATTCAAAACACATTGTATAAGCAGTGCATGTATGTAAATGTATTTATATTGTATATGTATGTAATATGCATGTGCTAACAGTTGACTTGCTAAAGTTAAATCTCAGGCCAGGCAGCCAAACACTACTGTAGTTTTCATTGCTGATCAGCTAACTTGATCTCTTCTACGGAGCTGGAGACCTGAGATCACATTCGTACAAATTCCTAGTTAATTAGGTTTATATAGCGCTGTAGGACTGTACAGAATTGCTACTTGTTTATTGATTCAAACTGTAGTTAACTTCCTGTTTGTTTCAGCCAGTGTAATTGATTATACAATTAACTGAGTAATTCTGTTTTCAGCTAGGTGTGTGAAATAAAGTATATTTGTTTAGAATTAACATAATTACACCAGAGATTTTGATCATTTTGTGAAGCAAAAAGATTGTGTCTCTGTCACTCGCACTCTGTCCCCTTCATTCCTCGCCCACCAATCTCACTAAATCCCTGTCTGTATCTCTTCCTCCAGCCTGGCCTCTGCCCTGCCTTCGCTTTCACAGACGAAGAACTCCGTATGGGCGACCCGTCTGAGACAATCCGCCGGGCGTCCATGATGCCTGGCCAGCTGCAAGACTCTCTCACCTCCCACCGCCTCTCCTACATGGTGGGACAGACAGGTGCCAGTACTCGTTCCCACCGTCACTCGCTGATGCCTGGCCAGCTTCCATCAAAAACCGGCAGCTCTTCTCAGCTGCGAAGCCCGAAAGGCACAAAGCGGCCTTCATCCACACTGTCCCTGCCTCAGACTTCTCCGGAGGTTGGTTTGCTTTTTAGTATTGTTGGGGGGGAAGATGAATATTTGTTAAATTTTGCACTCCATAGTATTGGTTGCTGTAATGTTGGTGATCTAGGAATTTAAGGTTATTCTCCTACCGCAGTCATTGTGATGTTGCTCTGGATGAAAGTGTCAGCTAAATGGCATAAGTGTGAATCTAATGGAAAAAGACCACATCTGAGTCATAAGTTGTCCTTCCTGCAACCCTCTCCTCATTCTGTATCTGTCTTTCCACATTTGTCTTCCTATCTCAATCTGACAGAAAAAGGTTAAGGCCAGCTGTTTCCCCCGTCCCCTCACTCCCAAAAACAAGAACGTGAACAGTGGACCTTCCAGCTCTCAGCTTCGCCCCGTCCTCAGTCCAGTGAGTCTCTTTAACACACACACACACTGTATGTTGTCATGAACACAGCCCTGCATATAATGTTATGCACACTCCTCTCACGATTGCACCATGTGTGATTCTCTCAGGCTGCGCGAAGGGAGTCCATGATGTTCACTATTGAAAACACCCCCAAGAAAAACAGCTACCTGCAGAAAGGGCTGAGCAAACTGCGCAGCTCCACCCGGAAATCCCCAGGCAAAAATTCAAGGAAGTCGCCCGCTCAGATGACTTCCCGCAAGTCCCCGGGACACATGTCCTCAGCGGCTTCCCGTACCGGCGCGGGACGAGCAGCAAGGATTGGCAGCATCAAGTCGCCCCAGGTGGCAGCTAGAGGACAGAGGAAGTCTCCGCGAGTCACCAGCAGCACGGCCAAGTCACCAAGCCTGACGGCTAGCGCTCGCAAGGTGAACACACACTGTTTGAGGGACACACTATGATCCATTTAACTATTCATTGATTCACACTCACTAAGAGATTTAATCATAGAAATACAAGGTATACAAGCACATAGATGCACACAAAGGGAGTTGGTTATGGTCAGCAGCTTTCCTTCATAAGTGACCTAATCTGCTCAACTAGTCAAAATAAAAACATGTCATGCCTACCTTGTTGCTAACTGCTGCAATTGAAAACTGTTTTCAGAAGCCTGGTGTGTCTGCTGTAAAGAATAAATCTTCCTGAAAGACTATAAAAGGTCTATATGGGTCAATATAAGGAATTTTAACTTTGGTTTGCGGGTTATCTCTCCACACTTGTTGCAGCCTGGTCATCGGTGCTCACTTATAGAATAACATTCACTGTGTTTTTGTTTTATGCATCAACCTATGGGATGCTCACTTTTGCCTTTCTTATACTGGAGCACAAGACTTCTCCCACTGGGATGCTACTGTATAATCACATTGTGTAAGGACTTCTCTTTGTCTGCGTGTGCTGTTGGTTTAATCTGCTGGTTGCTGTTTGTTTTACTCCACAGATGATGAGCTTCAGGAGCTTCAAGGTCTGAGGCCTGGTTGCCAAATTTGAGTCCAGATCTGATCGTCCTCAGTCCAGCTTGATTTTCATCAAGATTCTAATGCAATTCTGGGCAGTAGTTGTATTTTTACGCTACAGGTTTTGTTAAATACTATATTTTCCCCAAAGTGAATATGGCACTTTTCAAGTTTTTATTTTTATTTTTTTAACACTCTGGATTTATATCTTTGGCTATGGCTCTTATAGATTTTTTACTGTCGGTGTCAATCAGGGGTTTCATTTATTTGATCATTCTTTGATCATCTTTTTTTTTTGTTGCCCTTCAGGACTTTTTAAAGCCTTGTCTTGGTTTACCTTTCTTTCTCCATGTATTATATTTACGTGTTTTGTCTTTAAAATAAAGGATTTACATGGCACGGATGTTCTCTTATTTTGGGGATGACCATTATTGAAAAGCTTGCTGGCTTATTGTTGGACTGTGAGCCCTTGGTGGCTGTTGGGTCAGAGTTGTGAGGGGGTCACCTCATGGGTGCTATGGGTGGTCCCAGGATTGAGAGCCTTATGATAGGTTTCAGTGTTATCACCCCCCTAAATTATGGCAGCATACACTGAAAATTATTATTATTTTTTAATATTGTTTGGATTATGATAGATAATAATCCATAATAAGAGATGGATAAACATACGTTTTCAGCAGAGCAGTTGGTTAGAAAAGCTTTTTTGGAATGATATGAAAACTTAATTTAAGTAAGACTAGAAAACCATTACACTAGACTATTTTTCTATTTTATTTTGTAATCTTTAATTGATATGTTATATTGTAAATGAATTGATTATACTAACAAAGTTTCATTCACAAAATGCATTTTATGAAAGGAAGACCTTATATCAATGTATTTTTTAAATGATCTGGAACTCTGTTACTTCCCTGAAAAACATCACATGTAAGAAGTCTGCCAAATGCCTTATTATATATTCCATCTTTATTCAATGTGTTGAAATATGTATGCTGTAACATGTCTCTTAACATCTGTGGTGTTGGTTAATCTGATTTTATGGTCACATGGCCCCTGTGTTCGCCTGTATATTGTCCTACTTCGACATCGACTCTATTTGATGTCGACAGCATACTAATGACAAAACTGAAGTAGTCTTAAATCGAAGTTTTCATCCATTTTTATCATTTGTGTAGCAACGCCATAATGAGCGATAATATAAAACCTCCTTCAGCGACACTAGGAAACTTGTTTCTACCAACGAGGTTTCTACTCGGACAGAAAAACAAACTAGGTACCGTTTCCGGGATGTGTGTTTTAATATAGAACCTCCTTGTTTCAAACTCGGAGCCAATCGAATGTTTACCCCTGGCTCCGCGAGGTCTCGTTATCCAACAGAACTCCTCCAGACGCTCTGCGAGCCCGAGACGGAGGTGTGGCTGCGCGAGATGAGTTGTCGTATGGCGCCTCCTTGTGCTCAACACGAGTTTAGGTACCCCGAAACCGAAAGTAAGAGACGACACGGAAAGAGGCTCGAGGAAGTTCAGGTGGAGGGTAGATAAGCGATATTTTGAAACAATTTTAAGCTTGTTTCGGTGTATTTGTTGAAAAAAAATGTTTCTAATATAATATGTATGGTTACGTTGTTGCAAATGTTGGCATAACACACTGCTATGATCGCAGTAAGCAGCTGCCTAACGTCTCATTTGGAGTAGCACATTGACTGCACTTCCTCGAATCGCTGGATCAAATGTGATAAATATCGCCAGGCTTTAAGCTAACATTTTCTACAGTTGTACAATCTTAGACTGATACACTCGGAGCCATGGACCCGGATTCAGAGGTGGAAAGGTGCGTCTTAACAGCTGCCACAGGCCAATTGACACCTAATTTTAAGGCCATGTATTTCTCTTTTTCTCAAGCTGCATGCTGCTTGTCTATCAGTCTGTGTGCTCATCTGTCAGGTTTTGTTTAATACATATAATCTGTATCGTTATGACATTTAGATATATAACAGTTATATATCTACTTAATACATTTCAAACTCTATGTCTCTCAGACCCACGCATACTGACTCCCTTCCCCTGTCCGTGTAGGATCTTTGAGCCTGGGAATGAGGAGAAGAAGTGGGAGCGACCACCTTCCAGTTATGGCTCCATGAGGAGCGACAGTGAAGAGGAGGAGGAGGTAGTCCAGGTCAACCCCTCCCTGGTTGTCTCAGCAGCACTACCTGAAATACCTGCTCAGGATGTCACAGGGTACTGTGTTTTTGTTGGATATGAACCCATCTGGAAGCCCAGCTTGTGTGTGTGTGTGTGTGTGTGCGCGCGCGCGCTTTTTTTTATTATTATTTCTGAGCACCATTTCAAGTAGAGAGCCTGTGATTTGTGAGTAAAGTCAATGATTGGAGAGTTGCTAATGATCCAGGGGGGTTGTGGAGCTGCCACAATGCAAGACTGTGGCTGTACTGATTAGCTCCCAACTGTTTGTGTGTGTTTGTGTGTGTGTGTGTGTGTGTGTGTTGATGGAAAAGTGAAGTCAGTTCTTAGTCACCTTCAGCTGACTAAATGGCAAAAATATAACAAGCTTGCCACGCCAGGAAATACAAAAATATCACAACACACAGCTTGATGATCAATGCTGTAGAAACAGGCTGATGTCCTGATACTCCTCTTGGAACTTGGGCCAATATCAGGTTAAGATAGAGAAACAGTTTGAGGTAATTTTCCCAGAACTGAAGTCCGATATCAAGAGTCAAGTGTAGGGCTGCAACAAACTATTATTTTCATTGTTGATATTGATTAATTTTTCGACGAATGGATGAATCATTTAGTCTATAAAATGTAAAATATAATGACAAGTTACTTGAGCCAGAAGCGACGTCTTACAATTTCTTACTTAGTCTGACTAGCCACCAAAAAACTATAATGACATGAAACAGAAAAAAGCAAGCAAATCTTTGCTGTAGCTGTAACCAGCAAATGTTTGGTATTTGTACATGATAAATGACTAAAACGATTAATAACGTTTATCAAAATTAAAAGTAAATTTTCTGTCAATCGACTAATCGATTAATCAACTATTCGTTTCAA
The DNA here is from genome assembly GCF_046629955.1 of Centroberyx affinis. NCBI lineage: Eukaryota > Metazoa > Chordata > Actinopteri > Beryciformes > Berycidae > Centroberyx > Centroberyx affinis. Next base: position 36,804 of record NW_027279096.1, on the reverse strand, counting down.
CACTAGTCAGACGTAACATGTCAAAAGCCACTTGTTTTTAACCTTATGGAACATGGACAGATGTTAGATCTCTAATGAAAAAATGGACTACATCCCAATCATTTTTACAATGCCACAGAACGAATTGATTGCATTGGCATGCTGTGTATGCCCGACAGAGCTTGGATTCTATATTGGCATGTCTATCTGTAAACTTGATTAATTACCATGTGTACTATTCTTGATTCTTATACTGTGTTCTCAAGTATGTTTTAAATTGTAAATATGAGATTAACCAGGGTGATGTTGTCTCTTGTTCTTTTTTTTTGCCAGGTTTCAGCTAATTCGCTCCGAGTCTCCAGAGACCCTCTACACTGAGACCACACAGCAGACCAAACCACTAGGAGCCTGTGTCATAGACACCAGGTGCAGGATACACACACACACATACACACACACACACACACACAGGTGCATGTAAACACCATAACTTAGTTAGACTCAGGGTAAGGACTCAGGTAAGCTCGTACTCAGTTAAAATGCCTGGCTTACTCTAACACTTAACTGGTCACTGTGACATGTAAACATCTCACTTCCTTCATTTTTCTCCCATCAGTCCTGATGCAAAACTTTTAACAATAACTTTGGTGTTTTATGCTGGTATCATCAGTAAATTTGTAGGGGTGAATGCATTTCCAGCAGCAACTATAGCCTGGCAGTCTTAATGTCCATGAGTCATTATAGTGAAAAGTTAAATTGCCTGTAACATCAAGAAATTTGTCAGGAACATCTAGGTACCCCTTTACAGCTGGCATTAACACTGCACATAAAATCCAGCTGTAAATGCATTCAAGACGCATTGAAGATACAATAATCAAACCACCTCCGGAGGTGGTAAGAGATGCATTTGACCACATTACCAAAGTAGTGTAAATTAAATGTAACTGAAGTAAACTATGCCAGTTTCTTAGCTCTCGCCATCTCTAGGATGTATGAGGGAAAGTGACATGCATGACAAGTAGCCCTTCGTGAGGGAAAGATGAATCTGATCCCAAATTGGATGCATTTTTACAGCAGGTGTAAATGCAATCCAGCTAAAAGATATCTTGACACAGTATGGATATGAGATGCATTTTAATGCCAGGAGTAAAGAGGGTAAAGGTGCATGTAAACAGCTTAACCTGAATAAGACCTGAAATGGAGAGTGGCCAATAGTTAGGTAATAGTAAGTCTGTCCCTTTGAACACTGCAAAAATATCCATCTTAGTGGAGTGATCTGCCTTATTTCAAGATATTGTCACTTGTTTCAAGAAAAAAATTGCAAAATTCTTGAAGGTAAACAAGACTCAATTCAAGACAAAGTGACTTGTTAAAATGGACATTTTTTGCAGTGCAGTCACTTAGCCAAGCTCATCGGTCTCATTCTGCCCCTCAGGTCGTTTGGTGAGCTGGAGGATTTGGAGGAAGTGGATGGAGAGGAGGAGGACGACGTCGTGGTAGCCGACTCCCCAGAGCCGCCTTCTCCTGTGGAACCAGAGGAGCAGATGCAGACAGAGGCTGAGGACTGCCTGCTGGGCAGGAAACACCCAGAACAGGACATGCCACACATATTCAAGGTTGGTGCGCCCCAGTGGGGGGGAGGCTTGTTGGCATAATCCACAAAGTAGATATGTGCATCTACAAACTTTTGCTAGGCATTGCCTAATTAAGCTTTAAAAAAAACATAAAAGTAGATCCTATCCAAATACATTTGAATGTTTTTAAATTAATGCACACAGAAAGCCTTCATTGGACGAACGGGCCAAGAGTATCTATGACATTGACATTAGGCGAAAATGTAAACACTGAAACAATGAAGTAGCATCACAGCTGCATCATCAGAACAATGTCAGACCCTTAAGATAAAAAAAAATAAACCTCTCCAAATGGTAACGTGATTAGCTCGGCCAGTTACACCTGAAACTCTCATGACTTTGTGTACACTTTTTTTGTTATATTGGAAGTCCCACGTTGGACAACACTTCACCAATTGCCAACACCCTCCATGGTTACTTACACCTCACCTCACTCAGAGGCAGATGTTGTTTCTAATTCACAGCTTATTTGTGAGTGATGATATATGATATATAATAATGAAAAAAGATGTGATAATAATGAGAATAGATCTCGATATTAAAAGATCCTTTTCGTCGATTTTTTTTTCAAGATGGAGCAATGACTGATAACTGACAAGATATTATGATTTAGTCATTGTGATAAATTATTGCACATCACCAAAATGTCAGCTTAGTGGGAACATTGTCCTGAATGCTGCCCTGATATAACCTTATGCCAATTTCAATTTTACAAGTTAAATTCATTTTCATTAAGTTAGATCACATGGACTCTTATTTTTTAATAATTAGTAGAATTAAAATCACAGTTCAAAATTTTAAAATTTTAAAGGCTGTAACTGCTACACCACCGGTCTGATTTTGATGAAACTTGGGGGATGATGCATCTTGTTAGGCCCAATGTGTGCCTGCATCATTTGTGCAGGATGATATGTTTACTTGTCTTCATACTTTTCTCTCTCCATCTGTAGAACCTCCAGAATATCCTGTCAGGGCTCACCAGGGAAGAGCTCATGTCATTTAAGCTGTGGTTTTTTCAAACTGAAAAAGACGTCACCCGGGTGGGTGACATGGAGGGTGACATTCTCGACCTGGTGGACAAGATGATAGAGCTCACTGGTAAGAAAACATGGCAGCAGCAGCTGTTCTAGATTTAGTAGGTATAGTAGAAATAGGGCCCAAAAGTTAGAGAAGTTTGTGACTATCAGGTTGCAGATTTCAACACCTGGACCGTTTGGGATGGTGGGTGTGAAGTGAACATTGAGGGTGCTTTCACACTGGTGTTTTAGCCCGAATCTGGGTACTGTTCCTGTCAAAGGTTTTGACCTTTTTCAAACTCGGGTGCAGACCAAGGAGCCGCACCAAAGTTCACCTGTACTCGGCGGTCTGAGTACGGTTCCAAGCGAACTGTGGTACAATTCACATCAGTGACAACACAGTCCGTACTCATTCAGGAAATAAAATCAACAAATGCATGTGCTTCTGCTGCGACGTGATGGAAAATACATCTGTGAAGTCTGGCCAGTAGTGGGGCCGTAGCAAAGAGCTCACTCAACAGACAGGTGTGTAAATTGGCAGCAGTAGTTATTGTAGCAATAGTCGTAGCTGTTGCAGTAACGTGCATTGCCACGCAGATCAGGATTAGGCCCTGTGCAATGTATGAGGAGTGATAGATTTGTTGATGTTTGGTTGTTTTTGTCATGCAGACCAAGATGAAGCCCTGTGGAATGGCATCAATAATTTACGACACATCCACAAACGAGAGGAGGCAGACGAACTGGAGAAGACATGCAAGAGAGGTCAGTGAGCACTTGTCTGGTTTTGCTCCCAATTCAGGGGGACTTACACTGAGAGACAGAGACCAATGGTTTGTCTGAGATGTCTGTTCAGTATCTCATTATCATATTTGTTAACATTCCTGAGAAAGGAATAGAATACCACACAGTGTCTATAGTTGCATGATAATTTATGTTCATAATTCATGTTTGCCTGATGAAGGGCGATAACCCAAATGTCATGTTTAATTATTAAGCAAGTATAGACAGTGTGCAGGATTTTATTCCTTTCTCAGCACCTACCTTTTTGGTTGTTGTTCTACACTGCTGTCACTCAAAGACCTTTAGGTGTGCAAAAAATAATTTTTTCTTGTGTTAACATTCCTGTAATGAACACAATAGCCACTGTTTTCAATGATTGCCCTCTTCACACTTGCTTTTCCCATGATTCATCTGGCACAGAGGGAAGGGTCATGAGTACTCTGTTGAAATTCTTAACTGCCCCTGTTTTCCCGTGATAGTACAAACGTAATTGCCCAATTCCTGCATGTTGTTGTGAATTCACCCCATAAAGAAATGTGGTATTAACAGCTGAAAAGAGACAAACCGTATTCTTCCTCCAATGTAGGACTTTGCTGTCAATAAAAAATTCACTCTGCTACATCTATTCCCTATCAAGCCATTTCTTGATTTTCTACAGGCACCATATAAATCAAAGGATTATTAGGAAACCATCTCAGTCTAAGCTGAGACAGTTAAATCAAGGACAGAAAGACAATTTCCCTATCAGATCAATTAAGTATCACATTATTAAAAGGCTTATGGCTGTTTTCTTACTTTTGTTCTTTATCTTTCACGCCAGCGCTGGTCCGCTTTCATCTGAAGCAGTACTTAATCAGAAAACACAAGGTAATCTTTGAGGGGGTCCCCGAGGCGGGAAAGCAGAACCTCCTTGACACCATCTACGTTGAGCCCCAGATTTCCACCTGTGGTTACGGAGGAATCGACCCCTGGCATGAGCTCCGACCGCACCCCCCCTCGCCTCTCCAGGTCCCCACTGCCGACACTTTTGTTGGGGTCAACAGCCTGTTCCGTCTGCGTAAGGATAACGGCCAGCTGGTGAGGACAGTGCTGACCTCTGGGATTCCAGGAATCGGCCTGTCTGTCATTGCGGGCAGGTTCTCCCTGGATTGGGCAGAGGAGCTCGCCAATAAGGTGAGATATGATGAAAATTAATTCTGCACCCTAACGTAACATGTAATTTTGTGTATGGATTCCCAAACTTTCGCTATACATTCTATCATCATTTAGCTATCACTCATTTTTGATGGGGACCCCCTGGAACCCCCTCAGTGACCCTCATCGTACTTATAGTACAATGAGAGCGTACATTAGATTATCTTAAACAAAGTATAGGTCCGACTGGAAATTAATCTGTAATCCTGGAAGAGTTAGTGGCATGCTCTGTCCATTGATGCTCTACCCATTGAGCAACACTGGGCCACTTATGAATTCAATATTATTTTTGCAGCCAAGCCTTGTTCAAACCTACAGAACTTTAGATTCCAAGATTTCCAAAGATACCAAATGTTTCATGCTGAATTAAGATAAAATAAGATACCACTTTATTGATCCCCTTGGGGAAATTCAGGTAAGTCAAGTACAGGTAATAAAGAAATAAAGAAGAAATAAAGGAAATAGCTACTAACATAGAATACATGGATAAAATAAAATGATGCACAAACTCCATTACACCATTACATCAAATTCCATTTGATGAAAAATGGCATCTTGGGTTTCAATATTAGTGTGCTATAGCTGCAATGAAGCATTGGAACGAGCAGATTCAGCTTGATACTGAAAATGCTTTTTCTAACCTTGAAGCTACTTAAGGGGAAATTTAAGGGGAGACTCAGGGTGCAAGCACATGTGAATTCTGCAAATGGTTCTTTTACGTAAGTAGCGCAGAAGATTGATTTTGTTTCGATATTCTGTGTGCAATTGATACCGTGTTCCCATCCATTTTTCTCAGGACATGCAGTTTGTGATCCAGCTCCCATTCCAAAGCCTCTGGTCTCTCCGCAACCACCACCTTCCTCCTTCCAAGATGATGTCCATTATGGAGGTGATAGAATATCATCACTATGAGTGCAGCGGCATGAAATTCCTGGAGGAGCCTGACTGTAGATTTCTCCTCATATTGGACTCGTTTGATTGTTACCAAACTGCTCTGGACTGGGAGGTATCTGCCAATGCACACACACACTTACAGTACGCATAGACGTATTCTGAGTATAGGAGCAAGAAATATAACATGATAGCGGTACACACTTCTTAAGGCACTGCGCTAACAAATGGTAACCAGCAACAGATCTCAGAATCAGAATCAGAATCAGAATCAGAAATACTTTATTGATCCCCGAGGGGAAATTGGGTTACATTGCAGCTGCTCACATTGTAGAAGTGAATATATACAAGCGTAGAGAAATTATAAGAAATTATAAGAAAAATAGAAATACGAAAGTAAGAAATATGTAAAATATGTGCATTATACTACAATATATAACAATGAGAATAAAAATAATAATAATAATATAGAAATAAGAGAAATAAGAATTCTGTACAATATGCATCATACTCCCAATATATACATACACCAGTGTAAATAATTAAATAATTAATAAGTATTAAGTATTGCACAGTTGAATTATTGCAGTTGAATTATTGCACAAAAAATTGGTATTGCACAGTTAGATATAAGTTATAAGTTATGGGTTATAACTGCTGACAGGGTGAAATAGGTTCAAGAGCTAGTCTACTGACTCAGAGTGTCTGACACTCTGAGGGAGGAGTTGAAAAGTTTGATGGCCACAGGCAGGAATGAGTTCCTGTGGCGCTCTGTGGTGCATCTCGGTGGAATGAGTCTTGCACTGAATGTGCTCCTGTGCTTGACCAGCAAGTCATGGAGCGGGTGGGAGACATTGTCCAAGATGCCATGTAACTTGGACAGCATCCTCCTCTGTGACACTGCCACCAGAGAGTCCAGCTCCACCCCCACAACGTCACTGGCCTTGCAGATCAGTTTGTTGAGTCTGTTGGCGTCTGCTGCCCTCAACCTGCTGCCCCAGCACACCACAGCAAACAGGAGAGCACTGGCCACCACAGACTCATAAAACATCCTCAGCATTGTCCGGCAGATGTTGAAGGACCTCAGCCTCCTCAGAAAGTAGAGACGGCTCTGGCCCTTCTTGTAGAGAGCTTCAGTGTTCTTAGCCCAGTTCAGTTTATTGTCAATGTACACTCCCAGGTACTTGTAGTCCTCCACAATGTCCACACTGACCCCCTCGATGGAAACAGGGGTCACCGGTGTCTTGGCCCTCCTCAGATCCACAACCAGCTCCTTAGTCTTTGCCACGTTGAGCTGCAGATGGTTCTGCTCACACCATGTGACAAAGTTTCCCACCACAGCCCTATACTCAGCCTCCACACACCTGAAGACAAAAACAACTAATACTCTGTTTTTTTTCTCTGGTTCCTCCCTCCAGAATTCTCCAGAGATAACTGACATTTACACTCCAGCACATCCGGACGTCCTGATTGTAAATCTCATCCGAGGCACTCTGCTTCCCGCTGCCCGCGTCTGGGTGCTGGGGAGACGGGGAGCTGTCTCACACATACCAGCTGAATTCATAGACATAGTCACAGAGATACAGGGCTTCAGGTGTGTGTGTGTCTATGTATGTGTCTGTCTTTCTTGTCTGAGTATGTGCATTTGTCAGTCTTTCAAGTGTGTGTGTGTGTGTGTGTGTGTGTGTGCGTGGGTGTGTGCATTTGTGTTCTATTGTTGCATTGAAAAGTACAGTGGTACCTGATTTGAGTGTTTTTTGCGTGTCACATTATTATTTGCCATACATTTTTGCTTGAAAGACATACCCCAGATGGTGTTTTTTAAGGCATTGCTTACCGTCAACAAATCCTATGAAAATAACAAAATCAACAATGCGTTTGCTCTACTCCCGTTACTTTCTGACTTCCCACGTACCGTTTTTAGCCGTCAACCCGGAAGACATTGGCTGCAATTGTAAACTAAAAACCTTGAAATACAGCTCACAAAGACATAGTTTCAATTTTAAAAATGGCTAACTGTTCCAACGAAAAGTCAGGCTGTTGTAGTTATTACCAAATTACCATTCAAATTCAAATTCTTCATTACGCTGGGGACTATTTTCGGTGCTACGGAACTACTTTCCTGAGATCGCAAACTCGTTTACATCCAGCTTAGTAAGTTGTTTGAGGCAAAAGTCGGCTGGCCCGGTGCATCGCGATAATGAAATGTGCTGCCCAGAGCAACGGCATGGCTCTTTGACGTGTTTTTATTTGTTTTTTTAATACAATGGAGTTCTATGGCTGTAATTAGTACATTAGAGTTAATAGTTTGAGGTTAAGTTTGAAAACTGTCACAGAAGCTGTGACATGATATGATATCTTTTTTTATCCATTTCCATATTTATATCAGGCAGTGACCGCACACATGCATATGTTATCAGTGCTCACCACTGCTATTATTTATTATTTAAGTAAATGGACAAAAGCACAGTAAGTCATAATGTCCTGAACAAACAAAAGTAATCCCAGTCTCCATGCATCATGGATTAAAATCTCCATATACCCAAATGACCTCTGCTCATCTCATCTGGTGTACTTAATGCATTAATGTCGTAATTTAAATTTGTCTGATTGAGGCGTCCTGGTGACACAGTGGTCTAAAGCTGTTTGCAGACTGTGTAATTGTGACCATCTTCTGCATTCACTTGATGTCAGATGTCAGATGTAAAATCTTGATTATCAGCCCGACAGACTGTGCGAATTCAAGCCGTTCCACTGTCATATTGTGCGACTGATTGAGCGACGAGGCTGCTGACAGCGCACCAACTGAGCTGCGACGCCCTCTGTCTGACCAAAAGTGACCCAGGGAATTTAAAAATGCTGGCAGTAATGACAGCAAAATTTTGCCCAAAAAGAGGAGTCTGCCCTCTTTTATTGTATCACAACAGATGTCAGTGGCTTCGTCACACTTTATTTTTGAGTTGTTTGGTTTTGTTTACATTTTATACAACTGGTGTGCTAATACCATCATTTCCTACTGGGCTCCCATTGGTCACTCACCAGAATAGTGTCGTGGCACGGGTCATACTACACCAATATGAGCTCAAATTTCTGACACTGCCGGCTGTGCTTGACCTTGTCATGCTGAGCGAACAAAGACTGGCGACCATCATTCACGACAAAAGATTTTTCCCAGACGTGAAAAATTTGTCCGGAAGGGCATGAAGACGGACAAAATCTGACAGTTTTAGGTGCGTGCCATGTGGCCGCGATGTCTGGGGTACAAATCCGGCCCAGGACCTTTGTTGCATGTCATCCCGCTCTCTCTCCTCATCTTTCATGTCTCTCCCCACTTTCATCTGTCTAGTAATGACAAAAAAGATCGTCAGTAAGTTCTGTCAATTTCAATTTCAATCAACCAAACCAGTTTATTAATTTTATGCTCTCGTTCCTCCAGTGATGAGATGAAAGATGACTTCCTGACCAAGCGCTTTATGGATCAAGGCTTAGCAGCAAACATCATGGCCCATCACAAGCGCGTGCCGTCACTCAGAATGCTTTGTCGCCAACCCTTTGTCTGCTGGATGGTGGCCACGGTGTTCGAGCGCTTCTACCGTTACGAGGGCTATGGCTTGGATCCCCCCAAGCTCACGCCGTTCTACATCCATGTCCTGGTCGTCCAGACGAACCGCAAGCTGCAGCGCTACTATGGACAGAAGGAAAACGACCTGGTAGAGTGCATTTGTCTGCGGCAGGCCGTTTTGTCATTTATTCCCTAAGAAGCACAAGTCAAAAATTGGCCAGTAGTACTTATTTTTTAGTCACTATTCAGGTACTAGTTACTTGAGGTACTAGGCCAGGTAATAGTCGCTATTGTAGTTTTACTAGTTGCTGTATAATAGATAGTATTTCTAATTTAACAGATACTAGAAACTAATTTGTGTATTACTTGTCACTTTTCTCTTTTTACTAATAACGGTTTAATAAATACTAGTAGTTATTTTCTAGTTACTAGTGAATAATTCGATTTTTGCAAGCCACTTTTATGTTCTTATTAGTAAAAAAAAAAAAAAAGCCGTTTTTTAATTGAATTCTATGGGGCTGCACATTTTAGATAGCAACTTCTCATTACTCACTAGACAATATTTTAATTAGTACGAGTCTCTAAACTAATTCTAACTAGTTATTATGAATTAGTTACCATGGTACCTGATATTAAGGACATTATGGTGGCGTCCTTGCATCTGTCTGTCTGTCTGTCTGTCTGTCTAGACACATTTTTGTGGACACAATAACTCAAGAACAAAACTTGATAGAAACTTAATACTTACACCACAGGTTCCCCCTATAGAGTAGATGATCTGATGAGATTTTGGAGCACCTTGCTGTCTAAATTTGCATATTAATGAGTAAAAAAATATTTTCTTGAAACTACTATATAGTCCTTCTTAATGCTGTAAGATATGGAGTTCATATTAATTAATACCATCCATGTGTTAATTGAAGACAAGTATGTTTCTTAATCAGTTACCTCATTAGTATAACTGGTTATGTTTAATATATCATGGTGATGATTATGTTTAGGACATCAGGCAGCTCAAGTGCCTCTTGTTATTCCAAATGCAGATTTTTTTTTTGTTGTGTTATATCTATATGAAAAGTCAAGAGCTGAAAGTTGAAATTTTAAGAATGTGGTTTGTGGTTTCTATGCACTCTGGCTGGTCACATAATATCAGAGTATATGTTAACATATACCACACACCTAGATATACGGTTAGCAGTGCTAAATACTACCTGATATTCATTACTCAGTTTTTCAAAAATATAGACAATTGCATCTTATATAAGTATTTTTTTAAGAAAAGGTAATAAATAGCTAATAACTTAAGCCATATGTCACACTGAGTTTTACTTTCATGCCAGCATTTTGTCAGAGGAGCTACTTTTCACATGCTGTTGTTTCCTTTCCTCTCAGAAATGGTCTGATGACGACAGGAGTATGCTGACAAAGATGGGGAAGATGGCCCTGAAGATGCTGGAGAAGAATATCAGTGTGTTCTCTGAAGAGGACCTGAAGGAGCACGGCCTGAAGGTGAAGGAGGTGGTCATATTCTCTGGCCTCTGCACTGAGCTCCCCACCGCCACCTCAAATGGAAAGAAGTTCTGCTTCATACACTTCACCTTTCAGGTAAATATCTTTCGGATAATATCAAAATATGCCACCTTTCAGAAACTATACCTCAATATCCTGCAAAACGGTTTTGTATTGGCCGGTACTGTAATTGTAATATATTGAATAACATTTATCTTGCATTTAACATTTACTTTGCATTTTTAATTTTTTAAAATTTTGCCATGATTATACTACAGAAATTGATGTTAATGATGATAGACGTGTTCTTTCTGAGAATAGAGATTGAGGTTGAGGTGATTTGGTAGCTTAGCTGGCTGATGTACATATACCCATGTCTTCACAGCATTGTGACTTTGAATCTGGATGTTGCTTATCTTCCCATTCTCATTGTCCTGCCTTTTCTGTCTCCTTATACTGTAGCTGACTATCAAATTAAGTAAAAATGCCTTATGGTATTTTTTGGGCTCCTTTAGGATCATAAATTCACCTCCATTTTTATTTTATCAGTTTAAATATAGTGTAGAGAGACAAGAATGATCGGAGAGAGTGGGTGCATGGCGGGCATTTAGACCACAAAGTGCGGCCCAAGTACTTGGCATGTGACAGGATATCTCATGGGGATAATCTCAAAAAGCAACACTTCTTCTTCCTTCCTCAAGGAGTTCATGGCCGCTCTGTACACCTTCCTGATGTTCTGTGTGGAGGGTAGGAACGTTCTGGGTCATCACTCCGGCTTGCACATCCCCAAGCTCTTCATGCTCAAGGATCAGACCAAGTCAGCGGCGGGCCTGGTCCACAGTGCTCTGGGGCGAACCCTCAGCTCCCCGCTGGGCCACTACGACCTGTTCCTGCGCTTCCTGTGCGGCATGCTTTGCCGAGAAAACCACAACGATCTGCTGAGGGGGTTGCTCTCCCGCCACCGCACCCCGCAGGTGGGCGGCCTGGAGGAAGCGGAGAAGCTGCTGCAGAAGACGATCGACAGCGCCCCAGCAGAGCGACGGGAAAACCTGAAGGAGTGCCTCAGAGAAATGATCCAGAAGGATGAATAAGTTGGAGGCACCTGAGTGCAGTGGCTTGAAAGGATTCACAGTGAATCATGGTCTTCTTTGGTACAGCTAAGATAGTTGCCATAGAATTTTAGATTGCATTTTTATGGAAATGAGCTGTGTTTGATGTGTGGACAGAGCATGAGACTGAGAAAGTTGGAATTAAAGAATTAAGATGGACAGAATGAGTATCTCCTGGTCTGTTATGGTTGTCTTCATGTTTCTCTCATAGAGTTGTATGAAGAATAGAATTGTAGAAAATACTAGTGATCATAGAGTGAGACTCAAAACGTTGGAAACACTCTACATAACTTAAAGTGGATTGTTCAGTTAAATGATGTCTTGGCTGTGGTAACGCATCAAATTTCAGAGTTTCATACATTAGACCAATGCTAATTTTGATGACAACATCAGACATTCAATAGCAGCCATCTTACCACTGTACTGGGCAAATGAAAATGATCAATCTATGCATTCCAATCCAGGGGACATTTTGCAATAATCTAACTAGAATATATAATGTCACGCTATACAGTGAGCACTAATGTTACCTTACCTGACGTAATATGAATGGAGCTTCACTTCATTTGGCTCCCATTTTTTATTTAGATCTTGTGGATATTTCCCCTTCGACCAAAGGCATGGGAGTGGCAAAAAAGCAAACACTTTGACATGGAATCCACCCTTGGTTTAGAGATTTTGGAAGTTGAAACTAAGTGGCACAGGGATCTGGAGAACAAGGTGTGATGAAACACAATCAATGGGAGTTCGACTTTGTGGACTCATAGGAAGCTTTACAGTTTATTGCGGACAGACCTGAAACAAAAAATTGGGGGAAGTGACCTGAAAGGCCACACTGGAGAAAGTTCACACTGTGATGTGGTGAAAGTTTTTTTTTGTCAGTGTTGTCAGAGGTAGTGTTTTTTTTCTGTGTGGCATGGAGTGGATGAAGCTGTCTTGTAGGATGTCTACTTTAATCTTTAACATCTGAAAAAAGGATTGTGCATACTAAAACTAAAAGACAGTCTGATGAAAAAAGAACAGTGCGGGAGAGGGATTCTTTTTTATATTCAAATACGCTGGGCTTTAAGTCATTTTATGCGTGTGCCTATGTGTGCATTTGTACTTGCTGTATTGACTCTTGAGTCAAGCTTCTCTGTGATAATGATCAATAAAAATTACATTTTATAATGCTGGATTTTCTGGCATGTATGTGTGTGTGCTCTCAGGCACAAATATAAATCATAAAAATGATTTTCACAGTGGAACCGGTGAGCAGATTTTTGCTGGCTCTGCCTAGCAAAGCTCATTCCCGTGAAATCGCCGCGCTTGTGCTTGAGATGTGCACATGCAGGCTGGCGGCGCCATTCACCGGAGTTGAAAACTTCATATAGTCCAGCCAATCCAAATAAGCCAATCAAAAATAGATCCATGTCTACCAATCCAAAATTGTTACTACTGTTGTGCTTTATATAGTGAATTGTTACCTTTGACCCTTGAGTTTTAATTGTGTGACTACGGTGTTCAACCTTTCATAGTCAAGCATGTTCAAACCATTATCAGAATACAGAAGAATAAGTGAAATACTTCATCAGATGGATTAGTAGTAGTAGTAGTTTTTTTTTTATTGGATCAATGACAACATTATTAACAAACACTTGTTTTCATACATAGGCCTACATAGATTTTCTGAGGGGGGGAAAATAGCTTATCAGAGTTCTGAGTTGTCCAAAAAGGAATAGAAGTGCAATAAACAGCATATCAAACAATCAATATCCCATACACCATTATTCAATAAAATAATTAATATTAAAAGAATGTAAAAATGTAAAAAGCTGTGACAGCATTTGCAGATGACTCTTGTGTAGTCTGGAGGGCCTCATACAGTCTTGTGTTTGAAATCTGCCGACACATGTAGACAAAAAAAGAGAGAGAATTTGCAGTGAGACAGAAGTTAATTTCTGCTGTCACCTGGAAATCTTGTAAACACCAGTTTTTGTCAGTTTTCCTGTTGTGCCTGGACTTAAGGTTTACATGGTCCTCTATATGGCTTTAGCAAATCTAACCCTAGGTCCCAGTAGCGACGTGCATTATGGCAAGAGCTTTGCCCCAGGTCTCAAATCACATTACAATATCAAACAATATGGCAATGACCGTGATCCCAGATTGGGCCTTCAACAAAACCCTCCGTCAAGAGCTCAGTCAACAACTTACACTGGCAGATGAAAGGCAACTCCACATGGCAGCACTCATCTAGCCACTTGAGTTCTTCCTCCCTCTGGATGATCTTTCCACAGTGGTAGTTGAGGGGGTTGCGGGGGAAATTGCTGTCCCACTGTTTGAAGTACACTGGTGGCCCACTGGTCCACACCCAGGGGACGTCCCAGCCAAAGATGGACCGCTCCAGGCCGATCCACGCCCCATCTCGATGTAAATGTTTGCCATCCAGGAGTTGGTCCACAGCAGCCTGCACTGTCTGATCGGTGATGTGGACCAGGCTGGATTCATTATTGAGGCAGTGCTCCAGGGCATTAATCCAGCTTTTGGATTCATTGTGGAACCACAGGCCATGCAGGCCTGTGGTTCCACACAAAACACAAGAGAGAGATGTGAGATTAAAAGAGCATACACACACACTGCTCATTTATGCATCCTCCCTCTCTTTCTCTCTCTCTCTCTGTCTCTCTCTCCCTCACTCACTCTCTCTCTCTAAAGGCCTATATACTCACCATGGCAGTCAGGAGTTGTTGAACTCTCAATGTTACCAGGAGTTGTTGAACTCTCATTGTTACCAGGAGTGGTTGAACTCTCATTGTTACCGGGAGTTGTTGAACTCTCATTGCTACCAGGAGTGGTTGAACTCTCATTGTTACCAGGAGTGGTTGAACTCTCATTGTTACCGGGAGTTGTTGAACTTTCATTGTTACCGGGAGTTGTTGAACTCTCATTGTTACCAGGAGTTGTTGAACTCTCAATGTTACCAGGAGTGGTTGCATCTTCCTCACAGTCAGAGTCCTCATCTGTCAAGGGAGCATTACAGCATTTAAGAATAAGAAGAACTTCACTCATTTCATGATTCTGATGAGATGCTTCAGACAAAAATATAAAAAAAAAATCACAATATGGAAAACAATCATTTTGAACATGGCTGAGGCCATCTGATATTTAACTGCATGTGAAACATATTTTCAAATCTTTTTTTTTTAATTTTTTTATTTAATGGCTTCTGAAGGATTAAAAACTCAGATTTTTCTGTTGCTGTTATCTGTTCTGTTATTAGGTAGAGCTCACCTCCATAACACAGGAAGTCTTTCTTGCTGGAGCAGCTATCTGCTTCCCACTTCATTTCAGAGGTTATTTTCACGCAATCCCCATCAGCACTATCTAACCAGGATTTGTCCTTGGGAACCAGTTCTGTACTGGTCCACATCCAGCTCTTATTGGCACGCTTCAGTCCAATCCAGGTAACGCCTGCTCTTAGTGCATCAAAGGCCTCCTGTTCCTCTTTGTTGGTGATACTTGCTATATTCAGTCCATGTTTTTGGCAGTATTCTTCAGCTGCCTTTTGTGTTTTTGCACCTTGAATCACTTGATATGTTTTTTCTGTTGTTTCCAATCTATTAGTAACTAAGAAAAAGATGTGAGATGAGGTTGTTGCATGTCATTTTTGTACAATATGAAAAACAAGTTAGATTTGAAAATTGCCCAAGCTACATAGCCTAATCGATCATTTAATTTGGTTTTGCTTTTTGAGACAAGTAGGCCTTTCAAGTAGGCCTATAGCATATTCTTATGTATTAACTGTCATGAGTCACTGTGAAATAAAAATAACAACCAACAGGTACTCTTGCTAAATAGCAGTAAAAGGTAAATGTGAAGGCCTGTACCATTTTGACAGACAAAGTTGAAGGCAGCATCACATTTCTCTGGACGCCACTTGAAGTTTGTAGAAATGGCACAGCGATAAGGGGTTGCATTAGGATCATAATGCTCTTCCCAGTTAGTGTACATGTAGTCCTCTCCATCAGACCACTTCCAGGGTAGACTAGTGTTTCTTTTGAGCCCGATCCATACATCAGCATTGAAGTTCAACTCATTCAATGTTTGAGAGTCTGCCTTGGTGCGTATGATGGCCAGATTCATGTTTTTCTGTTCACAGTGTCTTTTCGCCTCACTCCAGTTTCTCGGTTGGTTGACAAGGCAATATTTCTTGGCTGAATGAATTACTGTTTGAAATAAAGTGAGAATTACCGGTAAAGTAAGAAAAAAAAACTGTTACAAAAATGTTGCATAGCCTGCTTATTGCTACCACAGATATATAGGTCTACACCACAAACATTTTCAGCAATTCCCAGGTAAAATTTAATTTTGATAAAAGTCATTCTAATTCTTGTGAAAGAAGTAGGCTATCTACCTCTGGATCTCTGGTTTTGTTAGACAAATCTCAAATGTAGACCTACAGCCCACGCTCCGTCTCACGAGGCCTTTTGCCTCTTTCTAGGCTAGCCTATAATTTCAAATAAGGATTTGTTCTTCACTGACTTGTGGTGTTAAATTAGGTAAGAGAAACCTAAATTAAAACGTAACGTAAATAGGTAAAAAAAAAAAACTACAGTACTTGCCTTTAGCATTTCCTTTGCAGTTCCTGAGACAGCACCCAGAGATAGCTTCTCTATTAGCTTTTATCCACATAGGAGGTTTTGAGGCCTTGAGGAAACAGTCCTCAGTTCTATGGGAGAAAAATAGGAATCTGATAAAGAAGCTTTATTGAATCCAAGCTCCCCATAGTTATATTTAGCTACATTGTGTCTTTTTTCTGTAATCATAAGACATGTGACACAAACATGCTGGCTCACATAAACTGAGATCACAGACAAAACTCACTACAACACCACATGTAATTATGATGTTGATTGCATTGGCATTTAGTACACATGGGAAAAATATATTTTTATTTACCGTTCATAAAATGAATGGCAGTGGCCATTGACAGTACAGCGTTGCCTATAGTTAGTTGAACTATCTTTTCCGCTGTCACTTTGGCTTATATCCTCTCTATCAGTGTCAAACCCATGTAGCAGGTTTGTCATACAGTCTGTTGAATGGAAATATCAGAATACACAAAAAATTGTTAAAGTGTAAGTGCAGAGACATTTTAAACCATTCATTCATTCATTCATGTTCTGTAGACTACTTGCTAAATCCCGTTCTCTTGACAAATAGGCTATAGCTTACACATTCAGGTGCAGTATAAAAATAAAAATTAACTTGCTGCTTCCTGGATCACAAACCTAAGCATGACGAAAAATACAATGTGTCCTAAATGTCACATTGTCAGCTTAAAATTATAATTATTATAATTATAATTAAATTAGAAATACACTACTCACTACAGTGAAAAAGAGGAACTCCATCAATTTGTCCATGGGGTTGAAGATTTAAGATTGTGAAAAGCCTGTTGCGAAGATCCCATTCCCTTTCCCCCATCAACTATACCCCCTACTGTCTTCCCTCATCCCATCTCCTCAGTTCCTTTTGATTTTTTTTTTGGGGGGTGGGATGTTGTTTTAGTTTGATTATTAAGATAACACCCAGCTTGTCAAAGAGATTCAAGTGCTCACCTTCTGCTACTGGCACATGATATGAAACCATGCAGTGTTGAGAAAATGGGCAGATTATGGTTTTACAGCAAGTGTAGGTCTTGCTGTCTCCTGGCTTAAGGTTCTGAATCTTATGACAACTCCTCTTTCCCTTAGAATCAAACCGGCATGCATACTTGCAGTCATAGATCAGAGTGACACTGCTTCCCTCTGGTCTCCATAGTTCAGTCCCTGAAACCAGTAGGAGCAGGATTGCTGCAAAGTTGGGAGATCACATCAGGAACATTTTTATCTCTCTGAACCACACTTTGTTTTTGTTTTTTTCAACCCTAATTTCATCAGCAAGGAAACAAACACAGAGACAGGAGATCAGATATAAGAATCAGATATTCTATTCTAATGTAAATCTAGATGCAGAGAATCATGCCTATAGTAATGACCAGTTTAGTTACACTTATTTAACAGCGATAAAACACTTAAATGATATAAATATAAATATATATATATATATATATATATATATATATATATATGATTAGTGATTAGTGATTAAAAGAAAAAGTACAAATGTGTGTAGGTGGGATAAAAACAAACAATGGTTTATAAAAAGATTTCACCCATTAAAAATAACTACAAACTGATCACAGCCACTCAGTGAGGAACATACCCAACTGCAGCAGTAGAGCGGTCAACTGTGCCATGGCCTCTAAACATAGACATACACAAACTTACAAACAACTCAAAAATCCCTGATCTTTCTGATACCTCCAATTATTCATCAGAATTGTACATGGATTTAGAAATATGATCAGGCAATGTATGACTGTTTTGGCTGTGTAAAGGTGCTTTGGTAGTCAAATGCTCATCTCAATAATGTTGCCATGGTCCTGATCACTGAAAAAGGCTTCTCTGTACTGCTTATTTCTGTTCAGATATAGAAATACAAACATTTGCAAACACTATCCATGTTTAGTGGTTGTTATTTTTAATAATTTGAGTCAGAATAAATAATCTGACTCTTTTAATTAAAGTGATAAGAATAGTTTCTTGACACACAGGACAGCACAATGACAGCCAAGAAATTACGAAAAGAAAAGACTAAAGAAAGAATTTGAAAGTCAGTTTAGTATAATTTTCTCTAAGTGACATCTTACCTTAAACTATCAGAGGGCTGTAAACCTTAGTTTAGTGGGTTCAAACTAATGCTAAGAATTATTTGGAACCACTATTAACCACTTTTTTATTTTTTTTATTTTTTATTTTTTAAACTGGTAAAGACGACCAGCCTTTTATTCAGACAGTATAGGGTCAGAGGAGAAAGCTCTGGCTGGATTCAGGTCACATGACAAATCTGGTCTCAGATATGCTCTCATTATCTGATGTATTTTGGCCCTGAAGAGCCACAAATCACTTCTATTAAACCAGATTTCTCAAACCAAACCAAATATCCAGTGTGGATGTTTTCTGTATTTCTGTAGCCTATCTTAGCAAAACTAAACAGCTATACAGAGAAGATAGTTCAGTCGGACCTCAACTGGAGATGGGTGGTGTGTGCCTCACAGGAAAATACAATGATTGTAAGCAGTACAATAGTAAACGAGTACAGTGTATCAGTACACATAATGTTCCCCTACCAACATTATTAATAAGCAATTAATAAGAAATGTACTGTCATAGCTCTAGTATGTATATTTTTCAGTTGCAATATTGCCTGATATTGACACTTAACATATGTAGAAATTAAATGATTAAAGTATCATGAGATTTTTTTTTTTTTTATATCATAGAAAAAATGTAGAATATAGACAGCCATAAAGGATACTTATAAAAGTATTTTTTTTTACCATGTAGGCTACCTATTAGAAATTGTCTTACTTCTAATGGAAAAAAAGACTTGACTGAATTTACATCACTTGAAACAAAGTAATTATACAAAATGTTTCATTCTAGTGACAGTTCATAGCAGGTGTTAGTGCCTTGGGTAGCTTACCCAGTCAATGAAGACTTGTTTTCCCTCTCCGGGACCTGATGGATGGATGGGCAGGGAAATATGAACAGGAATCTTCACAGAACATCAGTTTATAGAGGCGTTTTTCTCTTCCCCTTTTCTAACCAGAGAACCACACCCAGACCTGGACCTGGGCGCTTATTTGTCTTAAGGGGGAATACCGCTGAATTTCACTGAAGTTAATTAATCCTAGTCTGCTTTAGATGGGGATGTGGGTAACACAGGGAGCTACTAACAACCAAAATATCATGAAAACATACTGGTGGTCATATTTTTTTTGTCAGAATTGCCCATCTCCATTGCCTCCATAGGTTACCAGTGTATCAAATGTTTTAGAGAAATAGTACTTAACAGAGACCAGTTTTCCAGTTTGTCATAGTGAAGTTTATAGTCCTGTGACTTGACTTGCTAAATAATATTTTATTTTCAGAACTTTTGCAGTATAGACCCATGAATACAAACCAATACTGAAAAACTCCCTCCCTTTCAAAATAAAATTGTTTAGCAGAGAATATTCTGTAACAAATACAACAACTTGTTTCTAAACTTTATTTCTATCGCACTTTTCAAAAACAGAGTTACAAAGTGCTTTACAAACAAACACAACAGAATAAAAATAATTCAGCATTGGATACAAAATACAATAAAATAAGAGGAAGGACTAAAAAAAGCATGGTTTTAAAGTGCAGTAAATATAACAGAATAAAATGGATAAATAAAATAAAGATCAAAATAAAATATACTAGGTGTATCAGGTATGTTCCCATGTATGTCAGTATAAAGCTATGCCCATGTAAGATGTGCCCTTGCAAATCTACAGCGCATCCAAATTTGATGCAAAACTGTCCAGTCCAACAAAAACATGCAAAGCCATATACTGTCATAAAATGCAGATGTTGTGTTGAAGAGTGGCATACTTCACAACAATGTTCTGCATAACTTGGTATTTGCTTTTGGTGAGTACACCCAGTAATCAAACCAACTGCCTTTGCCTTGGCATCACAGTATACCACCTATACCCACCTCTTTGACAGAGTTTGCCCACAATCACCACTGAATATCGAGATGTTGGATTCACGATTGCATGTCCATGTCATGTACTCTTAGTCAATTTGCATGTTTTTTTTCACATTGATCAGACATTATTAGAATAATATGCAGTGCAGAGTGCTATACCTATGCAGTGAGGGTGACACAAATATAAATGGCAACAGTTTCCTAAACTGCAGTGTCATGCATGGATTGCTGAATGTGGCCCTGCCACCGCCCATGATTCCTTGGAGGACCCTGGAAAGAAACAAACACACCTTCAGTCCAAGTCCAAGTCCCCCTCTGTCTTGACATAACCATCTCTGATGACATTAACTGTAGCATAGATGAATCTACAAGTTGAGATAATAAATGCTTGTTGCTTATGACTATAACTTCTGTTGCAGTCAAAGGAGGTACAAATATTTTTTCTGACAATGAAGATGATTAGTGTGTTTCAATTTTTGTAGTCTATCAATGAGTGTAGGCTACTCTATGCTGTACGCTATGCTGCACGTGTATCTGTAATGAACCACGTGTTTTGAACTGTAGCAAGCATTGAGTAAATCCAATACACTGACACCATGCCATGCCGTGTGTGTGTGTGTGTGTGTGTGTGTGTGTGTGTGTGTGTGTGTGTGTGTGTGTGTGTGTGCGAGCGCGCGTACGTGCGTGCGTGCGTGTCTGTGGGTTCGCGAATGTTCCCGAATGCCTGTCCGGACATTTCCGGGTGGAAAGTGAGCCGCTGCAGCAGCCGCAAGTCCCACATGGCCAAAGCCGTACAACAGCTAACCAGTTACTTAATATGAAATGAGTCTAATCTTAGGTATACTTTAAATACAAATTAAATGTATTAAGAGATTAGGCATATATTTGATGATTTTCTGAAGTGGTCAGTGGACAGGACAGCAGCATGTCTTTGTTGTGCTACAACAAGGGCTGCGGACAACGGTTTGACCTGGACAACAACCCCGACGGTGACTACCGTTACATTCCTCAAAACACATCTCACATATTTATTCTGCCGTTATATTTGATAGTAACTGGAATTTGAAAGTTAGTATTTTGGGTTTGCTCGTTAAAATGGCAAGTTTAACGTTGGCGATAGGTGTCGGTATAGCTACCATGAGCTGATATTCAGAGGGTCTCTGCTGTCACCTGCTTGTTGTTGGTGTTAGTAAAGGGGTTCCCAAACTTTTTCGTGTCAGGCACCCCCAGATAGATAGGCGTTAAACAACGGACCCCTGTTTGATAAGAGTTTGTCCCAAGAAACCCCATCTGAGAAGATTTTTGTTGTTAGAAATGACTTGGTATAGATTATTAGCATCTACTGTACAGCAGATGTGGAGATTACAGTGGAGAGTCAAGCCTATCATCAATATAGTCATCTGTACGTATTTCCTCATTATGCTGACCGCTAGTAAGTGAAATTACACTGTTTATAATTTTGCCGGCCCCCCCTGGATCCCCCTCAAGGACCCCTGGTGGTCCCTGGACCCCAGTTTGGGACCCCAATGGATTAATGGTTTTGAAAATTTGCTGGCTCATGTTATCTATTTGTGATTAGAGTCATTTAACACTATTTAGAAACACACATGTTCAACAATTTGGCTGTGAACACACTGTGATGA
Organism: Centroberyx affinis; assembly: GCF_046629955.1. NCBI lineage: Eukaryota > Metazoa > Chordata > Actinopteri > Beryciformes > Berycidae > Centroberyx > Centroberyx affinis. The sequence continues at coordinate 14,883 of NW_027279096.1, read as the reverse complement.
ACACACACCTTTTTACTCCAAAGGCAGATAACAAATTGCAGGTGCAATGCAAATTGGCAGGCCATATGAAGCCTGTCATTGCAGTGCAGGTAAATTTTATACTGGTCTGTAATGCTGATCATTAACAAGAGGTGTATTGTTGTTGTGAATTAAGCAGTGAGCTCTGTCGTGTTTCTTTCTTCACACACAGATGCCTGCACCTTCCACCCTGGGGTGCCCGTGTTTCACGATGCTCTCAAGGTGGGTCAGCCCTTTGAAATAAATGGCTAATATTATCTGTATTATCTGTAGGCAGGTGAGTTGTTAGGAAGCACAGGCTCTGATACCAGTTACATGTTACTAATCAAAAGAAAACAACTTGCTTTCTAGCCATGTTCACCCTTAGAAGGTTACATCTCTGCAATGGAGAAAAAGGGATAATCTTCATCTTTTTTATTGTCCTCAAGCTCATGGTCTAAGTCTGTATTGTTGAGTAAAAGTAATTGATCAGCTCAGTACTTGGAATCAGCAGTAAAAAAGTGCTATCCTTAACTGCCTGGTTTGGACAAGGTGCGTAAAGATGGAGTCTCCCTGGTGTGATGTCAGCATTTTGCCCACAGTGGAAGGCATCCAGATGTCAACATCTGGTCTTGCCAGTCCAGGGAGCAGCATCTGACATCAATGCATGAAGCCAAAATGAGTTTTTTAGTCACTCGCAGGTTATAGTCATATGGTTACCGTACGATTTAAGACCTAGTGTACAGCAGACAAACAAACATAGTGACCAGAATATTGTTTTCTTGTTCTGAATATTTTGTTTGTCTCCCGCTACAGGGCTGGTCCTGCTGCAAGAGACGCACAACCGACTTCTCAGACTTCCTGAGTATTAAAGTGAGTATAGACTGACTGGTACTACCATTTGTCTGGATCAAGGTCCTGTGAATCGCTTGTTAACCATGCCCATTGTTTCATATTGACAAAGCACAGCAAAATGGTTGAATATCAGGCTGTTGATATGTTCCCATTTAGCAAGGGGTTGTTTCTCTGCTCCTTTTCCTTGAATTAATTTGGGCAAATAAGGCTACAGCATCTCAGTTAGTGCAGATAGGATGCTGTTCTCTATTGCAGCCCCACTTTGTGATTTAAACCAAGGAGACAGGTGTATTGTTATGTAAAAATCTTGCCTAGTGCAGCTTTAAACTAAATATCAACTGTGGAGGAGGAGGGCGGGACTAGCAATGCATGTCCTGCCTCAAGATGAAAACATGCATAATGTAGCTTTATCTGAAATAGATTATCTGACATCTGAAACGTGCGTGTGTTGAAGGGCTGCAGCAGGGGTCCCCACAACAGTGAGAAGCCAGCTGAGGCGGTGCGTCCCGAGGTGAAGAGCTCAGGGGAGAGGAAGGAGTTTGGGGAGGAGCTGAAACCTCGAGGAGACCCTTACATTATTCAAGCTCCCAAACCACTGGAGCAGATCCACAGACCAAGGTCGGCGCTCTCTCTTTCTTCTCTAATCGCTGTTGGTGTCTCTCTCACTCTCCTGCTCTCTCCTCCTCCCTTGTTTCTTATTATGGGAAACTGTATGTTTTTATGTGTGTTGTAGTGGGGACGAGCCCCTGGTCAGACTGCAGCAGAAGGTGGCGTCATCATTGACACTGGCTTTGGAAAAACTACAGCTAAATGACAGTAGACACACTGACAACACAGGTGCACACATCAGCTTTGAAATTTGAATACATTTGTTGGTAACATGATTATGTTATAGAGGATTTAAGTGTAAACTGTGGTTCTGTTTCTTCACAGAGGAAGAAGGTGATGGAGTGAAGTTTGGTACTTCATGTAAGAATGGAGGGTGCTCTAAGGTAAGTCAGTCAGTATTTCAATCAGTATTTATCTTTGTATTTCTTTGTATTTGTACTGTACTATGTGACATTGTGTTATCATTTTTATTGTGCCTTGCTGCAAAATGAATTTCCCCCTGTGGGACAGTAAAGACCTGAACCTGAACCTGAACGTGCAATAGATGGCGCTGTGGTTATGGTGCCGATACTAGATGAATCTTTAAATACTCAAAGGTTTTTTATAAATACTGACAATACAGACAAAGGGGGAGGGGGTCATATATCACAATACCTACCAGTTCTTATTTTAGATTATTTCTTTCTGTCTTTGTTGGTGGTCATATTTTAATGTTTCTTACGGCTGGCGGAAGAAAGGCAATGCTCTGGTCGGTTTGTCTGATGTGTGACTGACCCTCTGTGACTCTCTGGCATCTGCAGTCGTACTCTGGACCAGAGAGTGATGGGGAAGTCTGCAAACACCACCCTGGGGTTCCTGTTTTCCATGAGGGGTGAGGACACACACACAAACACATGCATATGCACATGCACACACCATATTTATGACCTTGTTTGCATTGGAAACCTTTGTGTGTGTGATGAGCTATTAAGATATTAAGAGTGTTTATCAATTAGGCATTAGTATTTAGTTGTACTAAGTGTAGTTTATGAAATATTTGTGCTGATTTGCCTTTAATAAATGTGTATGTGTGCTTTTTCTGTCTGTCTGCAGTATGAAGTACTGGAGCTGCTGCAGGAAGAAGACATCTGACTTCAACTCCTTTCTGTCCCAGCAGGGCTGCACTACAGGAAGGCATCTCTGGAGGAAACACAACCAGGTCAGACAGGAAGCACCCCGACATAGACCAAAGGGCTAGGAAAGGGGGGAGACAATATTGTCACAGTCAGCCAGGGTATAACACACACACACACACACACACACACACACACAGTGTGAGACTGCAACATTTCGCCTGCAAGAGATATGACCAGGTTCACTCCTATCTCACTTCTTGTGTGTTGTGTGCATGGTAATGACTGTGTGACCATGCTGTGTCCTCACTTTTCTTTGAATTTTTGTAACGTCATTATCTTTTCTTATTACATTGTAATTGTTCCTGTGTTATTTCCCACACAACAGTAATGTACATTTCATTGGTAGTACTAATTTCCTTCACTTCTGTGTCTTATAAAAAAAACATTTTTGTTATGTATTTTTGCATGTTGTAGCCAACAGATGTTTTTCCGACCGGAGGCCATGGTTTTAAGTGAACAAATGCTGCTTATGATTCTATGTCATAAATATTTTCATTTGACCCTGGCAAGGCCCACTGTTGACGAAAAGTGGCTATTAATCAGCTTTGCTCTAAACATGCTAGCATTAGCGGTGAGGAAGTTGTCATTTGCAGCCCCATGTCAGAGAGAAAGAGTCTTATGTCTACTTATTTAAAAGGTCATTTAATTAAAGATCTAATTTGACTGAACTGGTGTTAAGAATGCTCAATATTCTGTATCCTTCTTTTCTGCTTTCGATCTGCTTCCCCTCTTCTCTGCCTCTGTGTCTCATTTTGTCTCTCATAATGTGTCTTCACTCACTCTATCCCCCTCTGCCTCTCCGTTTCTGCCTCCATCATGCTCTCTCTCTCTCTCTCTCTCTCTCTCTCTCTCTCTCTCTCTCTCTCTCTCTCTCTCTCTGTCTGTCTCTAGGGGATGAAGGTGATGCCGTGTCGGTTTGACTGGCACCAGACAGGCAGTCAGGTCATCATTTCCATCTACGCCAAGAACTCCTTAACAGAGCTCAGCTATGTGGAAGCCAACAGCACCACGGTAAAAACACAAGAGGCACACACACACACACACACACACACAAAGCTACATGACAGCACATGCACACTCATTATTATATGCACTCATTCACACTCTTTCTCTCTCCCTCTCAATTACACATTCACATATTCACCTAACCTTGTCCCTGACTGTTCCAGGTTAAAGTCCATGTGGTGTTTGAGGGAGATAACGAGTTTGAACAGAAGATCAGCTTATGGGGGGTAAGTGAAGATCTTACTTTACAGTCAAAGTAAAACCAAAGCAGTGAACATAAAACAAACAAAATATGTGTTAAAGGGAAACCATTCAGATTGCAGTTTTAGGCGATTTCTGCTGAATGTCTGAGCTCCATTGTGACAAAGACGAGTTAAGGGCGTTCAATAGGATTCAGGCGACATCATCTAAACCTCTGCTGTGACAGATGAGTAAGGAAAAACAAAACTCCTGAAAGTCTTGTAGTATTAGCATAGCCAGAAGAAAAGATATTTAATTCCTCTTCCAGACTGTAGATGAGAAAAGCAGTGTCGATTGATACCAGTCATTTTATCTGAAAATGTGTCAAATGTTTGATCCTGCAGGAGTGAGCTGATGTATATAAGGCCAATACCTAAGCCATCACACTTAACCTGTAATGCATGTTTTCGCAAATATTTGCTGATTTCAGTGCAAGGAGTTGGTTTAAATGTATTGAGATTAAACCGATCAAGCTTAGTTAATCTTAGTTTAGTTACTAAGTATAGTAGGGCAACATTAATTTTATAAATAAAAATAATAAAATAGTTAAAACCTAAACCAAAACTCCTGGGTCACAAACTGTATATTCTTCTGCAAAAAGAAAGCACTTCACATGTGTCTTCAACAGCCTCATAACAACAGGAGGCCTGATTATTGCTTCCTCAGCACAGTTATCTTTAAGTAGAGGTGTTTGTTGGACACACAGCCTAATGCTGGTTTCTCTCCCCTGTCAGGCAGTGGAGGTGAACAGCAGTGTGGTGAACCTGATGGCTGCCAAGATGGAGGTCTCTATGAGGAAGGCGGAGCCAGTCACTTGGGCCCGCCTCGACCTGCCCTCCCTGCCACAGGGAGAAGGACAAGGAGAAGCCGAACAGACATAGCTGCCTCACCCCTTTCTTACCGCTTGTGTCCCTACTCAGCCCCTCTTATCTGTGCTGTGCAGAACTGTCTCCGTAATTCCCCTCCAGTGTCACTGAAGCGGATCAGAACTGGGGGTACACTCATGTTCAGTCAGATCCCTGTAGTACATCTCACGCTGTCTTGTGGGCAAGACATAATACACTTGCACTGTGTATGAGTTGTACCCCCAGTTCTTACTACCCATTAAAATATTGGGCTCTATTTTCATGATGGCGGATGGCGGGGCTTAGCCCTTAACCCTCGCCCGTTTGGTATCTTGGTGACTTGCAGTGAACATGACTGCGCTGAAGTGGGATAAGAGGCGCAGTAGGAGGGTGTTGGTGACAAGCAGCACAGTGCGATTTTGGTGTCAAGGATTATCAGGATTTGTAATTGCGTTGCCCACCTGCTCAGACCAGGTTAAATGCACAAGACGCAAGACGCAGCCATGTTATTTTCATGGCTTTACCAAGCGATGCACACATGGACATATCCTATGCAGAAGCTTAGCAACCCTTTTTGTGGATGATATGTTGGCCTACAGAGTTGAGATGTTTGGTTCCAGAAGCGCTTTTGACTCAGATTCTCCAGCTGCCAGACTCAGAGGGATTTTAATTTTACTGATAGCCGCCATATTACACAACAGAGAGCCCCCTGATTCTCTGAGATCAGAAAATGATACTCAAGTTTTTCTGTCGCTTACATGTTTCAAACAGCACCAAACATTACAATATCCATGATCCTAACGGGTCGTTACTATGGTGCTAGCACAGCAAACTCGCGTAATGGGTGTCAACGTCGATTTGGTAGGTGTGTCAAGCACATAGACATAGAATGATAGACCTTATTCATGTTTTCTTCCTAATCCCACCACGTCTCCAACTGCGCCGCTGGCCACAAAATTACCAAACATAAGTCGCCACGCCCCGTGTGCCTGCGCCATGTGCTGTTGATTCATGAAAATAGAGCCCATTGTCTCCTCTGGCACCTTCTGTCCAGCCTATCCAGCCCCAGTCCCTTCATCTGACTGTTATTTGGAGCTGCTATGAGCTGAAAGTTGATTTGATAGCCACAATGTGTAGATAAAGTTTTAACATCAGAGCCTATATTAGGCCATTCCTGATGATGTGGTGATCTTGTGTCCTTTGTAGGAGGACAGAGTCAAAAGAAGAGCTCAAGGATGGACTTGAGTTGCATTAAAAGACTCGCTGATGACAACTCATGACCCCGATGTAGGCTGTAATATTGGGCACCATAGTTTTACTTCAGTTCTGGCAATGCTACCAGCATTGGGGAAATGAACTGACTAATACTGTGACGGCAAATGCTTTTCTCAACAGTTAGTAAAGACTTAGACCAAAGTTAGCAGAATTCAGTGATATTTGACTTGTTTCTCAGAGACTTGCTGAACACAGGGCAACAGGTGTATTAACATTTTCCTGTGCAGCAAGAAGGTTTTATATTATCAGTGTAAGAGCATTGAGGCATTGCTTTTGGCCATGTTGCCTGGCAATAATTAGGCCTGTGTAATAACAGCCTCATGGAGAAAGTATCAAAGAACCTGGGCACACTTGACATTTCAGTGTATTTTTTTTTTAGATCTGATCATAAGATGTCATAAGAGTCAGTTGCTGTGCTCCCACACTCAAATATGAGTCGCTGTTGGCTATATAGATAGTATTTTAAATCTTAGCCTGCATTACCTGTCCCCCACTCCTCCTTGTCCATTTACATTGCTCATATGTTTGTTAAAGATGTCTAGTGTCTGGACTATGTACTGTATATTTCCAATCACATTGAGACCCTGACCGCCAAATAAGGAAATTCAGTAACATTTAATTTTTCTTGTGAGAGTCAAATGCACCCAGGGGAGATCGTCCAAGATCCTGCTGACTGTAACAACACTCACTCTGGGCACCCAACTGTTGCTTTGAAGCATTAAAAGCTTTTCAGGCGATATCTTAACTGTTTCCTCTTTAGAGGTTATACACATTCACTCACACACAATTAGATTTTTGACTTCTTTATGTTCTGTCATTGCCTTTGGTAGTTTTTCCATCCTGAGAGCCTGACTGCATTAGTATCTGTATATCTGTACTGTCATTTGTTTTGCTGTGCAAGTCTGACCTTCACCTGATTTCACCATTTATTTTCTCTTAAATGTCCTACATTTATAATAATTTACCTTTAAATGCCTTATATCCTCTTATTTTTGTTGCCTTACCCAAAGATTTTTCCATCTCAAAGGCCATGATACATTGGAAATATTTTATACAATGCTGGTGAGCCATAATGCTTTCAGTAGAGGTTCAGAGTATAGCAGATGGGACAAAATCGATTTGGATAACAGTGAACAAGGAACGAAAAGTGAAAGGAAAAAACGTAACTGTTGGTCAAAGTGCCCGTCTTCATTGCTTCAGTGTTACCCATGTACTTTGTCATGACTTCAACAACTCACTCAAACATTTTCAAGATCAAAATGGATAGATGAAACAAATTCAACTGTCTTGCCTTTTCATAACCAAAAATATGCAACTGTTTTATAGATGTGCATTTGAATTAACTGCAGGTTGCATGTGACGTTTTATGGTGTGCAGCTATCTTATTCAAATGTTGTTGTATTTTCTGGTGTGCCTTCAAGGAAATAAAGTAATTTATTAAAAATATCATCATGGATGTAAATACATCCAGTAAAGTTTTTGCCATGTCTTGTCATGTTTTTTCTTCTGACCATTACAACCATAACACATCAGGGCTTTTTTTCTTCCCAGGATTTCAGGTTCAATGTACATTGCGCTAGTTCATGTTTAGCAGACAGTCTTGTTTTCCAGCTTCAACCCCTCCGCCTCTTGCAAGTTTGTGTTGATCACATAATTGCAGTTCAGATATTTGCCAGGTTATTACTTCATTGTACCTTCATAATAATGCAGTGTCGATTTTCTCCAAAAGAAATTGTAATTTGAGGATAACACTCAGGGTTTCTGTGTACAGGTGAACTCTGGATGCCTGGGAACCTGGAAACAGGATTGGATCAGAAAATAGGGATTGTCCATCACTGTGTGTGTGTGTGTGTGTGTGTGTGTTACAGACAAGGGAGGGTCTTCTCCCTCCCTCCACATCCTGGTGTTATAAATAATTGTCCAGTGACAGGTTGAGTCTCTGTGTATCAAATGAGTGTTGAATCAGGTCAGTGTGTGCAAGCAATTATCACTTGCTTGATGGCTTGAATCTGTGGTTTGTGTGTGTGTGTGTGTGTCAGGCAGGCGGTGTAAGGGTCATGGCGGCAGCGTGGACGGTGAATGCTGCAATGCTGATTTGACGCTTAACCTCCTCCCAGGCCTCCTCTGGGTTAGATGAATTCTCAATGTCAAACAGTGAATCATAGATCCCAGGGAAAGACTCCCCGGCGTATTTGTTATGACTGCTGGGAGCGAAAATCACATGTCTGGAAGAAAGAGAGAGAGAAAGGAGACGGAGGGAGGATATTATGCAACAGCTAGGGAATGTAGCTATTACAGATTAATATTAATTTGTGTGACACTTTTGAAAACACAGCTGCAAAGTGCTTTACAAAGCAAAGTAAAATGGGAGATCAAGGAAAACTGATAAAACATTTCACAAAAGCACCTCTATGAAAGTGTGTTTTAGGAAGCCTGATTTTTAAAGACGATGCTGTTTTAGTCAGACTAAACTACTCAGGCAGGTTGTTTTTCTAGCAACCCTGATGGTAATTCCCCCTTTTTCATTTCCCCTTGCATCCCCTGGCAGCAGAAAACATCTTGAAAGTAAAAATATTTTTTATTTATAACTTTATCATGCTACTTTATCATGAAAGATTTAGAAAACTCCAAGTAACCCCAAGTAAAACTTTGAGAAAATAGCCACAATTGCAAATAAAATGGCCTATGCAGCACAATGTTGAACAAAAACAATCACAAACTACTTAAACTTTTATAACCTTCTTCTCATCTAATACGCACAGTTATTAATACTTTATTTATAATGAAGACTGAGCCACACAACCACTCAAGCACTTTTTCACATATCCACCTGCTTTTTATTAAACCTATTTATAATAATGATTACATTTCAACAGCAATATAATTAATGAAATGATCAATATGTTTGCCTGTTCACTACGCCAAACCTATTAATGTCAAAGTTGTCATGATGTCATCTGTAAACAGATGACTTGTAACATCTTTCTACTCCAAATCCTTTGTCATCTCATTAAGTAGAAGATAACACTGTCAAAGAAAAACACTTAACACTTGCGAGATTATTTCCAAGATGCTCACAGCTGGCAAGCATGTAACTATTGAGACAGTTTTCATGCTTTTTAGCACTGGTGGTGCTCTGGAGAATCTCTATCTAAGTGAGTGTTCTGCTGTTTGAGGCTTTGTATGTAGATGCTTGGTGTTTTGTATGGGTGGTGAAAAGTAGGTCAGCTGATGAAACAGAGCTTTAAACTATGTTCAAAACTGAAAATTAGTGGCAGGGAATGGACATAGACAGTGAAAAATATGAACAATGTGAACAGCCAGATGAAATGAAAGAAGTTGCAGGGGATGTACAAGGAGTGAATTAAATAATTGTATTGATATCTACTGTGCTCTGTCTGTTCCTCACACTAAATATAAGAATTCTTCTATAGTCTGGATAGCCAGGTACAGGAAAATAGGATTCTATGTGTGTCCTCTATGTGTGTGTGTGTGTGTGTGTGTGTGTGTGTGAGAGAGAGAGAGAGAGAGAGAGGGAGAGATACTGACCTGTAGAAGGGTCTGCCAGGTAAGCCCAGGGGGTCGACGAAGGCTCTCTCCAGGTACATAAGCTGATCGTTCACTACACGCACCTGCAGAGGGCTGATACACACACACACACACACACACACACACACACACCCAAGTCTATGTCAACTGGCCTTCTTAGAGATGCACACAGTTGAATGTGTGCAATCAAAGACTAAATGAACATTAAAATGCAGATACACATTAGAACATGTACACCAACACATTTTACAGGCAATATTTTAAATTAAAATGTACAAAGCTTTAAACACAAACACACTTACTCTGTTCTGTCGAGGGTCTCGAGGCGTTCAT